>NC_089595.1:45611352-45911352 GCF_019320115.1 Miscanthus floridulus
TAACGAGAGAGACGGGCGACTCGAATCGAATTACAACTCAGCTGAGGGGGGTATTCCTAACTCTCACCCTGGCATACTTAGCAAGGGTAGCCGTGGGTCACCTTTGGGACAACTTAGGAACCAAATTCGTGGGTTCGATCAGCGCCAGCACTCTCAGGGATTGCCCTTCTGCCAGGACGATCAGGACTTTTAAATCACCTGCCCTTGGACTCACGCCTACAGCTCCCTTCCGAGGCGCACTTTATACTTATCGACTCCTGGCCTGAGGTGTGCTACTCGGCTTCGCGGTCGGTCATTGGACACGGCCAACTAAGAGAGAGGCACGCGTTCAACATGAACAGGAAAGGCTCCAAGATTCAGTCCTTAATCGACAAAGATGGAGTCACTGCACACCGGCAAGCCTCCGTCCGGTCTTCCTTTCAAATTAAGACTGGTTCTTTTCACGATAACAAATATAGCCAACCGTGCCATATGTATCTTCCTATATCTCACAGGTGACAGGAAGTCACCTGACTTCTACCGGGTTTTAAGCTAGGCTAAGCACTACACGAGCCTGAGCTACATAGGATTCAGGGTATCAATATCTGGACAAGGATGGATACCAATGCAGCAAGTGTTTGCATCCAACACCTAAACTTAATGCAACAATATATATGTAACAATAATACTTTAACTGCATTTCGAAAATTAGGAGGCTTAATATGCTCTGGGGCTTGCCTTTCACAAAGTTGCACGGACGGTGATCTGGGCAATCAACGGCGACCTCATCTGGCACTTCTCCTGAAGGCTGCACCTCCTGAACCTCCGGTGTCGGCTGCTGCTGCTCGCTCGGTTCCTCAAATTCCAGTAGTGTCACACCTTCCGGTACACCTATTGCATGCCGATGCACAAGATAAATATCATGGATGCATAAGGAATGACATGATGCTCATGATGAATGAATCACAGTAAGTGTTTAACGAAAACATCACTGGACACTCGTTTACCGATTAAGAATAGCTCTATTCAAATCACTTTAAAACGTGTATCTAACTTAACTTGAAGAACGAGATCAACTTACCTAACTTGCATAACCTAAGATAAAGATGCTCATCTTCAGTTAAAGGCCTAACACCTAGGAACATTACCACAAACTTAGAAATAGTAAAGGCATACTTAAAACAATAGTTAAAGTTTCATATGCACATGGGTAGTTCCTTAATTCAATCATAACCAGATAACTATAAATTCAAATGACTTGCAAGAGGATATTCTGGAAAGCTTAGGAAATTCCCTACAAATCATTTGTAAACATCAAAGCATGATTCTTATGTTAACCAAATCGAATTTCCAGTAAACCTAGAATCTGTCCAAAAATGACAGGGTTACTAAATTAAATATTTAGTGATGATGCAAAAGCATAATTGGACCAAACCAAGTTTACCAACTTGTTGTGCATACCAGAGGAACATTAGAAAGTATAGTGCCAACTTCTAAATAAATTATTTAATATCCTTTTCTAATTTATTTAGTTAATTAGGTGATTAAAGCAATATATAGTAAAACTATTCAAAAAAATCTACAAAAATTACAGTTGCTATCCCATGCTTCACATAGACTACCATTAAAATTTCAAAGCCATTGGGCAAGCAGAACTTGCTGTATCCAAAATAATAGATGGCATGTCTATTTCTAGCATAATTAGGAAACCCTAATGAAAAGTGTCAAGCAACAGATTTCACAGTTTGCCTAGCATCATTCGAGCATAAGAATAGCACTCACCAAATTTTACCCTTACTGGATCTATAGAAAAATTATGAAAATTCACACAAGATCCATCCATGCAAACAAGATAATTTTCGATCTCCTACATACAATGTCCAAAATATATGAAAATTTAACTACCAGCTATTCATGATATGAGAAGTACACCATAAAAATTTCATGCCATTTGGAGCTACATAGAAAAAGATATAATTATCCCTATTTCCTCCATGATTAAAAGAGATAAATAGAAACTCCCATTTTCATAACAGAACATGGCATAAATCATATTTTTAATATAAACTAGACAATATCATGAACTCAACAAAATTAGAACCACATCATTTGAATCTACCAACTAGGAGATACATATTTTTTAATATATACACAAATCTGTGAAAGGAATAAAACAAAAACAAATTTGAAACCCTACTCTACTGCTGGGCCGGCCCGAACAGATCCGGTGGCCCACGACACACGCATTGGTGTGGCCCAAATGCGGCGTGGCCCACGCTGACTCCCGCCTGAGAACGACGGCTGACGTGCGGGTCCCACGCGACAGAGAGACAGGCAGGGGAGGAGGAACGGACGGCGGCGTAGCTCGTCGCCGGTGGCCTCTCCGTCAAGTCCAGCGGTACTATGATGTTCTCCTCGCCCGTGTGCATCTAGTGGTGCCCTCAATCGAAGCTATTGCTGTGGCTACTGGCAATGGCGACGGCCATGGCGGCGCACGACCACGGCATGGCCGGCTCCGGCGAGACGACGGCGTCACAGCCCTAATGGGTGACCCTATGAGCATCAGTGGCATTCACAGGACCTAGCACAAGGGAGAGAAAGGATGGGAGGGTCGCGGTGATAGTTGGCCGCATGGAGCGCCAACTCCGGCGAGGTCCTGCCATGACGGCGGTGGAAGAAATGGCGATTTCGCCCTTACCAAGGCTCAAATGGACCGATTGAAAGGTGGAGGTGGTAGAGGGGATCACGGCGAAGCTGTTGACGAACTGGGCAACACTTTTTTGCAGTGGTGAGCGCGCACAATGACGGCGATGCTCGGTTGGAAATGGGAAGCTGCTGCGGCTCGGCGCTGCACGCGGTGGAGGCGAGAGAGAGGCAAATGGAGCAGGCGAGTGCGTCGGGCAGGCGCTGGCCTTCTTCTAGAGCTCAGACGCACGACGTGGAGACTTCAGCCGAGCATGCGTGCCACGCGGCGAGCAGCTCCTACGCCGGTCGGCCACGGTGAACTCTGACCGTTTTCTGAAATTTCTGATTCAGAGATCAACAACGATGACTGACAGGCGAACTTAACCGTGATGGATCTCTTAAACCATGACGATTTAGTGAAAGTAATGTATACAAAAGTTGTAGAGCTATGGTAGGGCTACAACTTTGATTTAGAAATCTACAGCTAATTCACCATGTATCTTGAGTTGTATCAAGCCAAAGGTGGCTCAATCAAACTAAAAATACAGTTAGGACTTAGAATATTTTTTAGTGTTGAATCCACCATCAATAATGACTTGTGGGCCATGTTTGAGGATGTTCCACACATTTTCATGAGTTGATCATAAAACAACTTTTGTTCCTTGATAAATTAGCTACAACTTTGGTAAAGAGTGCACAGCCATGCAAAGTCTCTAAGTTGGTCTTTTGACTCAGTCAAACAGTGGCACTCTACGGGTCAATTCAAGTCAAACCTCTCCTAAAGGGCAATTTGGTCATTTTGGTCCACATGAACAATGTCCAAACAATTACCCTAAGTGTAGTTAAGGTGTATTAGACCATGATCAACCACTTTACACAATTGTTATGCCAATTTCTAATGATCACATGTGATGAAGCATAAAACAATCAATTCACTCAATTGTTGCAATTCCATGTTTCACATGTTTCATTACTTTTGTTGCACGCTTAACTTGCCACATTCCTACCATGTTGCCATGTTTCAAGGTATGAGAAACTCATGTTGCATTCACATGTTGCACTACTACCATTCTCAAGCAAATCAAGTATGAAACAATTAGAATTTGCGAATGTTGCATATGTATGTTTCAGTGACAATGGCATGATGACATAGATGATGCATATGTTTATGAAATAAAATGCAATAATGTGGAAGCCAAACACCTAGGGTGTCACATACTTCGATGGGTCACTGATGAAAAAGGGTGCCGGCGTGGGGCTAGTCTTCGTATCACCCCTCGGGGTCCACATGAGGTACATGGTTTGGATCCATTTCCCCTCATCAAACAATATCGCCGAGTACGAAGTGCTCATCAACGGCCTATGAATTGCCATCAAGCTGGGCATTCGATGCCTTGACATCAGGGGCGACTCCCAGCTGGTCGTCAACCAGGTCATGAAGGAGTCGAGCTACCACGATGCTAAGATGGTGGCGTACTGCCATGAAGTCCAACGGCTGGAGGATAGATTCAATGGCCTCGAACTCAATCACATCCCAAGGCGCCTCAATGAAGCAGCCGACGTGCTCGTGAAAGCAGCGTCCGGCCGAGAGCTAGTGCCGATGGGTGTCTTCGCCAGCGATCAACACAAGCCCTTGGTGCGCTACGAGGGGTCAGAATAGGCCGACGATGGCCCATCTGATCTGGCCCTAGGGGCCGACCCACCGACTGCTCCGCCCGACCCCGAGGTCATGGAGCTTGAAGAGGATCCAGCAGCAGAGCCCGACCCTCTGAACGACTGGAGAACACTTTACCTCGACTACCTCCTCCATGACACACTACCGGCGCACAAGACGGAGGCTCGACGGCTCGCACGTCGCGCTAAGTCCTTCGTTCTTGTAGAAGGCGAACTCTACAAACGGAGCCACACCGGGATCCTATAGCTCTGTATCCCTAGCGAACAGGGAATACTTCTACTGAGCAATATCCACGGTGGGGTCTACGGTCACCATGCCGCGCCAAGGACCTTGGTTGGAACGCATTCCAATAGGGCTTCTACTGGCCCACTGTAGTAGCCGACGCCGAGCAAATCGTACGCACCTATGAAGGGTGTTAGTACTACGCCCGCCAGACTCACCTCCCGGCCCAAGCGCTCCAGATGATCCCCATCGCGTGGCCCTTCGTGTTCTAGGGGCTCAACCTGGTTGGGCCATTCAAAAAGGCACCTGGGGGCTTCACCCACCTACTTGTCACCATAGACAAGTTTACGAAATGGATCGAAGCTCGGCCGATCACCACGATCAAATCCAAGCACGCTGTGTTGTTCTTCCTCGACATCATCCACCTGTCACACCCAATTTTAAGGATAAAATTGAATGCACTAAACTCATGTGTGCCCAGGGATCAGTCACACACACAAGTTGACAAATTATATAAAGTATCATCACGGTGTATCTTACATCACGATTAATAACATCACATTGTCTTACACCACACAGCGGAAGATAAAAAGATAACTCTCTCATGGAACTCCATCATAGGGATGGTCAACTGGTTGACCACAAGCCTAATAATCCTCAGGAAACTCCTCATGCACGTTGTCATCTGTTACCCATCCGGGATTTTTATCCAAAAATAGAAAGTAAACAAGCGTAAGTACTTCCCGTACTTAACAAGATAACATGGGATTATGAAACTCAAAAAGGATGACACATGTTTACTGCAATTAGCACTTTTAGTAAGTCAAGATTTTATTATCAAGTATTATCAAGTTATGCTTAAGCTCCCATTTATACCCACAAAATCAGATATCAGAATCATTTGCATCATATTATCATCGTATACCATCATAAATGAACCACAATGAGTAACCAATTATTCTGTGAGTTTTCTGGGCCACTTGTGACCATGAGCATGGCTGTTATAACAGTTTGTAACCCTCTGCAGAGGTGGTGCACATTCACCGTGAGTCGTGATTCCCATATGCCCAGGTTAATTACTCCCATATCACTGCCAAGGTGAGCGGGCAGGGTACACTACGCAGCCATTTCATAGGTTTCTCTAACAAGTTAGGGCCGCTAGGTTTCCTTGGCAGGCAGATGTAGGAACCCCTCTTTCCTATGTCACAAATCCTTCGCGGCTATACACATAGGAACAAAGATAGTCCTATACCCAACATGACAAGCCCCTTTTGCGCCATAAAGGTAACCTCTAACAAGTTAGAAAAGGTCCTATTACTGAGCTAAAGTTAGAGCCATATGACCCTCATGGTTGCACTGTCAGTCCTAGCTTTTGTCGACAGATAAGTCCTTATGGAGGGCCGAAAGCATCATGATCAAAAGTCACTAGCTCCTTCACCCTATAATTCAGTTGTTTAAAAGCCAATTTTACCTTTTCGTTCCATAGAACCATCATTCATTATGTAAATCATGTATAGTTATATTGAGCACTAGCAAACTACCCATATGCATATAACCCAAAGGAGACAAGGAACAGGATAATCAATCACTAGGAGGTCCTTACGGGTATCAAAATTAGACACATGCAAATGAGTAATTAATAAAGGTGAATAGGCATCAAGGTAGATTCCATGCTATACTTGCCTTGGTTAGCAAACTCCTGCTGGTGCTGCTGGTCGTCAAAGAGCTCTTGATCACCAATGTTCTCCTCACCGTCTGAACACGACCAACATGGCAACATACAACATTCCTGGAACATTGATGCAAAGCAAACAATCCTATAGTTAGAACAGTACACCAACAGTATAGAAAACAAGATAAAATGTTTACGAAAAGCATCTATGTCTCGCTACGATCACGTCAACGCGAAGTTCACAAAAATCAGAGCTAAAACGCGAAAGTTATGAATTACACGGGGTTTCCTATAGCAATTTACTTAATTAAACCTAACCTTGAAATTTAAAAGTTGCAAACATGATTAACAGTGGTACTAACACGTAGATTATGAAATTACGAAACTAACACAATTTGAATGGGTCAATTCAGAGCTAAAACGAAGATTTTATGAGCAAAACAAATCTAGTGGCATTTCTGTAATTAGAATGATCTATTTTCGGATTTAAAATAAATAAAAACGATATTCTGATTTAATCAACTGAGGGACGGCGGGCATAATTTGCCAAAAACCCAGGGACTCTTTAGCAATTATGCCAGGGCGAAAGGGTATCGGCCATCGGTGGTCGTTGGATCAAGAACGGATGGCTCGGATTAGATCTAGGGGAGGAGAGAGAGAAAGAGTTGGCCGGAACAATGGCTCCGGCGGCGGCGCTCCATGGCCGGCGGCGTGGAGCTCGCTGGAGTGTTCGGTTCAGGGGCTACGGTCCATGGTTTGATGAACCGAGAGCACCGGGAGAGAGAGGGGAAATAGGCGAACTTGTCTAGGCCTAGAGCGCGGCCGGAGGAGAGGTCTGAGGCAGCGGTCGCCATGGCCGGCGCATGCGATTAGGGCTCTAGAAGCCACGAAACTCAAAATAAACGGCATGGGGAGAAGGAGAGGAAGGTGACGAAGCTCACCACGGTGACAAATGGGGGCGGAGGTGGCTCGAGGATGGCGGACCACATGGAAGACGAACGGCTGACCACGGCGCTCCTCTGTGCGGCGGTTTTGGCTCCTGTGCGCTTGGCCAATGCGGAAATGAGACGGGGAGGCAGCAGGGAGGGGCGGCGATGGGCCATGGCTCTATTTTAAACAGGTCAGGCATGGGGAGATGCTCCCACAACACCGCGAGGCATGGGTACGGAGCGGCGGTTGCGGCTTGGCCGGTTAGACTGGGCGCGGAGCGAGCAAGAGGAGGGGGAAGGCGCCGATAGGCGGGCCCGAGCCGTCAGCGACTGAAAGCGGGGCGAAGGGCGTGGCTCCTTGCTGGGCCATGCGAGATAGGGTGCGAGCGGTTGCGGGAGATGGGGGAAGTGGGCCAGTAGGCCAGGCTAGGCCGGGGGAAAGAAATGGCCAGTAGGCCAAAACGAGAGAGGGGAGGGAGTGAGAAGGATTTTGCCTTTTCTTTTTTCCAAATAGATTTCCAAAAGCACTTTCATATAGATTTTGAATTCATTTGAACTTTGAATCAAGACCAATCATCACAAAAATAAATAAGCAGCAGCATGTATGGATCAAGAAGTTACTAACCTTATGTTTGATTTTAATTCCATAAAAATTATTATTTCCCTAGGTTCAATGCTCACAAAAATGCTTAATAAATCATTTTATCTATTTTGGAAAAATGCAATTTTTTAGGGTATTACAATTCTACCCCCCTTAAAAAGAATCTCATCCTCGAGATTGGTTGATCGCTTACTCGAACAGCTGCGAATAAGATTTTCTCAGATCCTCTTCTCTTTCCCAAGTAGCCTCATCCTCTGAATATCAATTCCACTACACCTTGCACATCTTTATAGTTCGGCTTCTTGTAACTCTTTCTGCAGTTTCCAATATCTTTATCGGATACTCTTCATATGTAAGATCTTCCTTAATAGCAAGTTCTTCTAAAGGAATCTGCTATTCTGGTACTCGCAAACACTTCTTTTATTGAGAAACATGAAACACATCGTGCACTCCTAACAAACTCTCAGGCAGTTCCAACTGATATGCTACTTCTCCATGTCTCTCTAGGATCTTAAAAGGTCCAATATATATTGGTGCCAACTTTCCCTTCATATTGAATCTTTTCACACTTCTCATTGGTGACCCCTTCAAGTACACATAATCTCCAACTTCGAAAGTCAGCTCTCTTCTGTGAGTATCCGCGTAACTCTTCTGTCGGGACTGAGCCACTCTCAAGTTGTCCCTAATCATTCTCACTTGTTCTTCTACGTCTCTAAGGACATTGGGCCCAAACACTTGATTTTCACTAGTCTAATTCCAGAACAAGGGCATTCTACATTTACGCCCATACAGCGCCTCAAAAGGTGCCATCTTAAGACTCTTCTGGTAACTGTTACCATACTATAGTGCACAAGCTCTCAACATATCTTCCAAAATCTGGTTGATCCTTTTAGTCTGTCCATTAGTTTGTGGGTGGTAAGCAGAACTAAAATTCAACTTTGTCCATAAAGATCTATGTACTTTCTGCCAGAATTGCTATGTAAACTGAGAAACACCATGTAAGCACACTATCCTTTCCATGTACAACTCTACTAGCCTTACACCTGTATAGGTAGTCTTGACTGGTAAAAAGTGAGCAACCTTGGTGAGTCGATCCACTATTACCCATATTGAATCATAACCTCTTTGAGTGCGGGGCAAACCTAAAATAAAATCCATACCAACTTCTTCCCATTTCCATTCAGGAATCTTCATTGGTGGTAACAACCCTACAGGTCTTTGAAGCTCAGCTTTCACTCTTTGACAAGTGTCACACAAAGCCACATACTCTGCCACATGTCTCTTCAAACCATACCACCAATACTTCTCCATGAGATCCAAATACATCTTGGTACTTCTGGGATGTATGGAAAAGGCAGACTCATGTGCCTCTTGCAGAATTGCATCACGGATAGCCTTCACTTTAGGTACACATATCCTTTTCCCAAACCAAAGAGTACCATTCTCATCCATCCTGAATCCTGGTGCCTTTCCAAGCACTATATTCTTCGCTATCTCCTTAAGTTTTTCATCCTCCAATTGACCCTTGCGTATCTCTTGCTCCAAAGTAGGCTCTATCACCAATTCCATTGCATTAGTGACCAAACTCAAGTTGAGATATTCCATTTCAGCACACAACTCTACTGGCATAAATGTCTTCTGAAGTCCATTAACATAACTCTCCCTGCTAAGTGCATCAGCTAGGACATTTGCTTTTCTCGGATGATAATGCACTTCCAAATCATAGTCTTTGATTAATTCTAACCAACGACGTTGTCTCAGATTCAGATCTAACTGGGTAAAGACATACTTCAAACTCTTGTGATCTATACAGATATCACTCTTATGCCCAATTAGATAATGTCTCTAGATTTTCAAAGCATGAACCACAACTGCCAATTCCAAGTCATGAGTAGGGTAGTTCAACTCATGCTTCCTCAATTGTCTAGATTCATATGCCACCACTCTTCCTTCTTGCATAAGAACACATCCAAGTCCTAGACGAGATGCATCACAATATATCGAGAAGCTCTTTCTTAAATCTGGCAAAATCAACACTAGAGCTATAGTCAATCTCTTCTTTAGCTCATCAAAGTTTGCCTGGCATTTATCAGACCATACATACTTAGCATTCTTTTCCAATAGAGCTGTCATAGGCTTAGCAAGCTTGGAAAAACCTTCAATGAACCTCCTATAGTATCCAGCCAATCCCAAAAAACTACGGATCTCACTTACATTGGTTGGTGGTTTCCAATTCAATACATCTTGCACTTTGCCTGGATCCACTGCTATTCCACCATTGGAGACAACATGACCCAGAAAAGAGACCTCCTTCAACCAAAACTCACACTTGCTCCGCTTAGCGTACAACTTATGTTCTCTAAGCTTTTGCAAGACCATCCTTATATGTTCAGCATGTTCTTCTTCGGTCTTGGAGAATATCAATATATCATCAATGAATACCACCACAAATTTATCGAGAAACTCCATGAACAACTTATTCATCAGATACATAAAGTATGCAGGTGCATTGGTCAATCCAAAAGACATAACGGTATACTCATACAAGCCATACCGTGTACTAAATGTTGTCATGAGTGAAAGGATCAAGATGTCCAAAGGGGGGGGGGTGAATTGGGCTAATTCTAAATTTTCTTGCAATAATTAAATCCTACGGTTAGCCCAATTAACCCCTTGTGCCTAGAAAAGTGTTTCTATTAATCTAATGCACAAAGGACTTGCAACCTATGTTCCAAACTTACTTTAGCATGGCAATTCTATGAATGTAAAGACAAGTATTAAATTGCTCAAAGTAAATGCTCAAAGTAATTGCTCAAAGTAAATAGAGGGAGGAACGCGGTGATGTTTTGCCGAGGTACCGGAGAGTCGCCACTCCCCACTGGTCCTCGTTGGAGCACCCGCACAAGGGTGTAGCTCCCGCTTGATCCACGCAAGGATCAAGTGCTCTCTATGGGTTGATTCTTCAACACTCCGTCGTGGTGAATCACCCAAAACCGCTCACAACTTGAGTTGGGTCACCCACAAGCTCCACCGGGTGATCACCAAGCTCCAAATCAGCACCAAGCCGTCTAGGTGATGGCGATCACCAAGAGTAACAAGCACGAACTCTCACTTGACCACGCGAAGCCTAATGAGAATGGTGGATGCACACTTTGCTACTCTTGATTCACTAATGAGGCTACTCTCTTGGATTCTCAAATCTCAATCACCTCACTAGGACCTTGCTCTTCTCGGCACTCACAAACATATTTCTCAGCTGTTGGAATGAGCAAAAGTAACTCCACACACGAGTGGAGCTTCTATTTATAAGGCAGCCTAAAAAACGAACCGTTATGAGCCACTACGGGGTGACCGGACGCTCTAGTCATGTTGACCGGATGCTCCGGTCAGTTCAACCCGCACACCAGTGTTTAAGTGTTGACCAGACGCTGGCGGGGTCCGATCACCACTAACCGGACGCATCTGGTTGCATTAAACCCTCACTGGAACCTTACTGTATTCGACCGGACGCTGAACCCCCAGGGTCCGGTCAGTACTGACCGGACGCGTCTGGTCGCAAATGTTCCCTTCTGGAACCTTACTGGAGTCGACCAGACACTACCTCTCAGCGTTTGGTCACTTAACTACTCCAGCGTTCGGTCGCGCCAGACGCAATCTCCTTGGTCAAATGTACTGACCAGACCCTGTGGCCAGCGTCCGATCGCACCAGAGCCAGCGTTCGGTCAGCATTTGACCCTCCATTCACTTCCAACTCTCGATCATATGTGAATGAAGTTCGCTCCATTGGATCTTAGGCAAATGTAGGAGCTACCTAGTGCTAGTTTTAACAAGTGTGCACCACACCTAACTCACTAGACTGATCTAGGTCAAGCTACCCATCCATACCCCCCTTAATAGTACGGCTAAAGGAAAAACAAAGTCCTAAACTACTCTAAGTGTCACTCCAACTTCAATTGACACTTAGAACTAGTCATCCTTAACCTTGTCGTCCATCCTTTGAAAACTGAAATGATTTCCATTGTAGGGGCATGACCACCTCGATTGCCCAATCGATCCGCATTACCATGACCTAACTTAATTGCCTCTACAAAACACACATTAGTCATAGTAATCTTGTATTGTCATTAATCACCAAAACCCAACAAGGGGCCTAGATGCTTTCAATCTCCTCCTTTTTGGTGATTGATGACAATACCACCTCGAGTATGTGAAAGAGTGAGGTTTTTGACATGCTTGGTTCATATAAGCTTTTATCAATAAGAACCAAAGAGTTAAGCAAGCTTATATGACCCAAGCCAACATGATGTACTCAAAAGATATGAAATAAGCATGAGTACAAGTAATAAAGCTCATTTGCATCGGAGTATAAATGCGGAAGCAAAGGCAAATGAGCATAACACAAGTGATATGACATATCAATGAATTCAAGGTAGAGAGCACACATGTCATATATCACAATCACGTAGATATCACTATCACATAGATATAATAGTATGCATGAAAGTAAACACACGAATGCATATAAGTAATAGTGTATCACACAAATAAAACTCCAAATGTATATAATAGACTAATAGCTAACAAGACTCCCCTAAAACTAGCTCCCCCTGAGTCTACATACTCGAACCCTCTCCCCCTTTGGCGTCAAACACCAAAACCTAAGGGTCGGTCGGCGGGGCTGCAGCGGACGAGCCAGGCGCTGAGGTACGCAGAGCAAGCTGAAACTGGGCGCCATCATCATTTGACCCTGAGCTCTGGACTGACTGACCCTCTATGGCTAGAAGCGTTGCTGAAGCGGTCTGGGTCTAAGCTAGGGCAGGTGCTACCTGTGATGCTGCTAGTATATCTGTCATAGGATCTAAAGATGCGACAGACGAAGGGAGCCTCTGAGTAGTCATGGCGACGGAAGCTGCTGTAGAAGGATCGGCAGAATGCATATGTGGTGGTGTAGGCATCCCTGTCAACTTGCTGAAAGATGCTCCAAGACTCTTGGAGACTGACGTGTCAGGTACAAATAGCGAGGGTGACTGATCTGGTGAGAAACCCGTATGATATGGTGTGAACTGTGGGGCTACCACTGGCGAGGATAACCACTGGGACACCTATACTATGGGAGAGGCAAATGGAGCTAGAGGCTGTCCCTAACTCTGAAGCCCACTAGGCTGTACTGCTGGAGTGAAGGCTGTGACTATGGAGCCCCAAGTGCTGTTACTACATGCTACATAAATCCCATAAGCTGCTGCTGCATGAGTAACTGCTGCTGATGCATCTGCTACTACTGCTGCTGTAGGACCTGCTGCTATCGCTAGAACTCATCCTGACAAGCCTAAAACTATGCAAAGTTGGCAGCAGTCTCCTGAGCCTATCTTGCCTAATCCTACTGCATCCGCTCAAGAATAGCAATCAACACGGGGTCCATCTGCGGTGCAGGTGGAGCTGAGCTAGAACTATCGGCCTCTGCATCGTGTCTACATGGAGGCATCTGAGGAATAGGCCGGTAGTCATCATCCGAACTATCACTAGACTCGCTCCTCTCCTGCTGAGCCTCAAGCTGCTCCTCCTTAGTAGCTGCTATGCCTCTGATAATCTCGTCTTGCTGAGCTGTGGACTCTAGTACATCTGGATGATGGCGAGGCTGAGTGGGTGCCTGTGGTGTGCTATGCCTGATCCTCTATGCCATGTTATAAGCTAGAAACTCTATGGTGGCACCTCTGTACTCTACAACCATCTCTAGTTTCCTAACTTGCACAGCCTTGAGCATAAGGAATGTGATCCAATGTGCATATGGAAGCTACCTGCGACCCTGGAAGCCCTCAGCTATCGTGTCCTCCATCTCAGACAGAAGAAGATCCCAAATATCGAACACTGTCTGCTGCATCAGGGCATTGAGAAGCCAAAGCTGGAGGCGAGTCAAGCCCTCTCTGTATCCCAACCTGGGAAGTAGTGTCCTCCTTATGATAGCCTCTAGCACCCTAGCTGTAGGAGTAAGGTCATTGGGGTTCCTCCTCGACCCCTCACCAAAGGGCTCCTTGAAGCAATGGCGCACAAGATCTGTAGGGGGCACCAAACCTCCATGAGGACGCCTGGGAGGCTCTTGCTATCCATAACATACCTCATGTAACCTGACAGGCTGCTCTTGTAGCCTTAGTATCTCCTTGGCCCTATAACTCATCATCCTGTAGTCTCTGCCTCTGAATGCAAAGTGTATGAAGTTATGATGCGGGTCAACATAGAGTGAAGCATAGAACTACCAAACCCAAGATGGTACATACAATCCTGTCCGGCCAATCAGATCTATCAGCCCTGGCAAATATGATAAGTAGGGGCGGATATGCTCTTCGGCTGCTACCACAATAGCCTTAATACTACAGACTCTCTGAGATCAGAAGACTTCCCCACTGTTCAGATATGCATTGTAGAAGTCTTCCTAGAGCGGTGTATAGAAACCCTCTGCTGCTCTCTCATCTGTCCTCGGAGGAAACCACACCTCAAACTCTACAAACCTCAGCTATCGGACCTGCTTGGCCGTGGCGGCCCTCAAGTCAAGATGGGTCACTGGAGGCAGACTGTGTGGTCTAGGCGGTTGACGAGATCCCCTCCGCTGAGTTGGTGGCCTCGGTGAGACTAGAACACGGGAACGACCAGAGCAGCGTAGCAGTGGCTAGGGTGCCTGCTCAGTCTCCTCGGCCTGCTAGCCCTCCTCACCCTCCTGAGGCTGCTATGACTGCTATCCCTCCTGTGTCTCTTGAGCTAGCTGCAGCTCTGCTAGTGGGGGCTGCTACTGTGACTCCTCCTGTGACTCCCCCTGAGGCTGAGGATCCATAACGGGAAGATGTCGTCCTGCTATCATGACAGTCCTAGCTAGACTACCATGAAGACACTCAATCTGCTCAAGTCTGCCCTGCGCGTCTGGTGCCAGATGATCTATAATGGCAACTCCACTACGGGCACCTCGTCTCTCGGCACGCTCTGCGGCCTCAGCAACTGCTGCTGCTCTCGCTGTCTCTACATTAGGGTACTTGCGCTTCTTTGATACAACCTACTTCGTCGCCTTGCCTTTAGGTCCTATAGGCTGGTGAGGTGGGGGCCTCCGATCGTCATCTCCTGGACCACCACCAACATTCTGGGTGTGAGCCATCTGATCTGACTGGAAGCACTACCACTGAAAAGACCAACTATCCACTGACACTTTCGAGGCTTGGCCTTGATCTGTACTCATGAGCTTGGCTCCGAGTTGACTGTCAACTGCCACTGACACCTCAACGGCACCAACTCGCTACATGATGGAATAGAAGGATATACAAGTAAATACGATATATCTAATAGATGCGAAAACCTATGAGAGCAAGCAATGTAGGTACAAAATTGAATCGACTGGCTTGCTACCTGACGAAACGGTGATCCGATGAAAAGAGAAGTGACACGCGGGGGAACACCGGGACCGCTAGGGTTAGGGTTCGCGATGAATCGATGGCCCTAGTTGCAATTTAGGTCAAAGCTTTGAAACCAATCTAGATCAAAATGAAGAGGATGCTAGGGCATGGCCTTACCGGTGCTGGACGGTAGAGGATCGGCTATGGAACACGGTGGCGCAGGCCACGGTAAGGAGAAGCACAGCGTAGAGACCCGGTGGTGCTGGAATGGAGGTGCGTGGGTGGAGCTTACCATGGTGGTTCTGTGGCGCTCGGGAATGGTGCGGCGTTGGCACGGGGAAGTGCTATGCGGGCGTAGTGGTGGTGGAGGCACAACGGCGTGGGCAGAGGCGAGCTCGGGACGAGGGAGGTGCGGCGATGTCGGCGACTTGCGGCTAGGGCAAGTAGCGGATGCGGGATAAAAACGGTACGGCTCGGTTAAATAGGGTCCCCCATGAGTCAGAAATGGAAAACAGGGAAGAGACCTGATGCCGCATGATATCTACTGACTGGATGCTCCGGTGGTAGCGATCGGACGCTACCACCTAGCGTCCGGTCGATTCCAGAGAGGTCCAATTCCTCTGGAATCGCGACCGGACGCGTTCGGTGGTCCATGACTGAACGCAGCCAGAGTCCGGTTAGTTGCCTTTAACGCCATGTAGATCGACCTGATGCTGGAACCCTTCCTGACCAAACGCACAAACGCAGAGTCCGGTCACCCCTTCAGCTTCTGTTCACCTCCTGTGAACTGACCGAACGCTGGACTATAGAGTCCGGTGCAGCGTCTGGTCACTCTTTACCAGCAAATCTTCAATGTTCCTCTGCGCTGCCTGTTCCCAATCATGTCCCAACTTGAATAAGATCCAAATAAACACCAATTGGGACTGATGTGAGTGACCTCTCTCAAACCCTCATATTTTTCAAAATATTTTGCCTTAGGCTATAATTCTTTTTAAGAAAATAGGCAATAAGAGGGCAAATGGAACAAAACAACAAAACAACATTCATGCATATGCAATACTTGTAAGTAAATCTAGTTGCTTGTCAAGTTTGATCCAAGGTTGAGCTTCTTCACACGCTTTTCAGCGGTTATCTTAACCATGTTAGACAAGCCCTATATGCATTACCAAAAATTAAACATGTTGTATATTACAATGAATGCAAGGGACAACACAAGCTCAATTTTTAGTGAAGTTTCTAAAATCAAGCACATTGAGCTCATTCCGCAATCTACAAAATGTAGCCTCATCTAGCGGTTTAGTGAAGATATCCGCTAATTGATCTTCGGTTCTCACACCTTCTAGTGATATATCATATTTAGCAACATGATCTCTTAGAAAGTGATGGCAGATATCTATGTGCTTGGTGCGAGAGTGTTGAACCGGATTATTTGCAAGTTTTACCGCACTTTCATTGTCGCACAAAAGAGGTACCTTTTCTAGAACTACACCATAGTCTAGCAAAGTTTGTTTCATGTATAATATTTGTGCACAACAAGCACCCGCGGCAATGTATTCCGCTTCGGCGGTGGACAAAGCCACACTATTTTGTTTCTTGGAGGACCAAGACACAAGTGATCTACCAAGCAAATGGCACCCTCCGGAAGTGCTTTTTCTATCAACTTTGCAACTGGCATAATCCGAATCGGAATAGCCAACTAACTCAAATATAGCTCCTTTGGGATACCAAAGGCCAATGCTTGGTGTGTGCTTAAGATGCCTAAGGATTCTTTTTACAGCAATTGAATGTGTTTCCTTAGGATTAGCTTGAAATCTAGCACACATACACACACTAAACATGATGTCGGGCCTAGATGCGGTTAAATATAACAAGCTACCAATCATGGAACGGTAGAGAGTTTGATCAACCGGGTTACCTCCCTTATCTAGGTCGAGATGTCCATTGGTAGGCATTGGTGTCTTGATTGGCTTACATTCATCCATCTTGAATCTCTTGAGAAGATTTTTTGTGTATTTCTCTTGAGAGATGAAGATGCCTTCTTTCATTTGCTTGACTTGAAAACAAAAAAAGAATGTAAGCTCACCAATCATTGACATCTCGAACTCCTTTGACATCAATTCACCAAATTCTTTGCATGAGTCTTCATTTGATGATCCAAAGATGATATCATCAACATATACTTGACAAATGAAGATATGCCCATCAAGCTTCCTGGTGAATAGTGTGGTGTTGACCTTCCCAATGGTGAAGCCCTTCTCAATGAGGAAGTTCCGAAGGCGCTCATACCAAGCTCTTGGGGCTTGCTTAAGCCCATATAGTGCCTTAGACAACCTATAAACATGATTAGGATATCTAGGGTCTTCAAACCCAGGAGGTTGATCAACATAGACTAGTTCATTAATAAAGCCATTTAAAAATGCACTTTTCACATCCATTTGATATAGTTTCATTTCATGATGTGATGCATATGCAAGTAGGATACGGATGGCTTCTAATCTTGCAACCGGTGCAAAGGTCTCTCCAAAATCCAAACCTTCAACTTGGGAGAACCCCTTTGCAACTAGTCTTGCCTTGTTCCTCACAACAACACCTTGATCATCTTGCTTGTTGCGGAACACCCACTTTGTTCCAATGACTCTTGCACCTTTTGGTCGCTCTTCAAGAGTCCAAACTTCATTGTGAGTGAAGTTGTTCAACTCTTCATGCATGGCATTGATCCAATCCGGATCTTTAAGAGCTTCTTCTACCTTGGTAGGCTCATAGCAAGAGACAAAAGAGTGATGAGCAATAAATGAGGCAAGTTTTTGAGATTGAGTCATTACACCCTTTGATGGACTCCCTATGATGAGATCTTGTGGATGATCTTGTAGGAGAGGTGTATTTCTTCTATTGACCACTTGAGGAGGTGGTTGTGGAGCATCAACATCTTGTGCTTGTACCACCATTTGCTCATGGGAGATATGAGTGTCTTCATTTTCTACTCTCCCATCTTTTTCACCATCTTGTGGCACACTTGATGAAGAAGGTTGATCAATGACTTGTACATCATCTTCATCATCTTTTGGCTTGATGTCTCCCACCGGAATGTTCTTCATAGCCTCCCTCAATGGTTCATCACCTACATCATCAAGATTCTCATGTGCTCCTTGGGAGCCATTAGATTCATCAAATTCCACATCATATGTTTCTTCAACCAAGCCGGTGGCATGATTAAATACTCTATATGCTTTGGACTTTGATGAGTAAACAACAAGAAAACCAATATCACAACGTCTTTGGAACTTCCCTAGGTGTTGCCGCTTCTTGTAGATGTAGCATTTGCAACCAAACACCCTAAAGAAGGAGACGTCTGGCTTCTTCCCATTGAGCAACTCATAAGGTGTCTTGCCAAGAAACTTTTGAAGGAATAGGTGGTTTGATGCATAGCATGCGGTGTTGATTGCTTCCGCCCATAGAGCTTCAGGGGTGTTGTACTCATCAAGCATTGTTCTTGCAAGGGTGATCAATGTCTGGTTCTTCCTCTCAACTACACCATTTTGTTGAGGAGTATAAGTTGTGGAGACTTCATGTTTGATTCCAACTTCATCACAATAGGCTTCAATGTTTGTGTTGTCAAATTCTTTCCCATTGTCACTTCTAATCTTTTTGAGCTTCACTTCAAATTCATTTTGAGCTCTCTTGGCAAACTTCTTGAAGCAAGATGCAACTTCGGATTTGTCATGAAGAAAGAATACCCATGTATACCTTGAATAGTCATCAACAATCACAAGATAATAAAAATTTTCTCCCAAACTCTTATATGTTGTTGGTCCAAATAAATCCATGTGAAGGAGTTCTAGCACTCTTGTGGTTGACATGAAAGCTTTGGTTGGATGAGTATTTGCAACTTGCTTGCCAGCTTGACATGCACTACAAAGCTTGTCCTTTTCAAACTTCACATCCTTCAACCCTCTCACCAAATCATTCTTCATAAGCTTCTTTAGTGAGCTCATCCCAACATGAGCAAGTCTTCTATGCCATAGCCACCCAAGTGTTGTTTTGGTGAAAAGGCAAGTCTTCAAGTTTGCATCTTCGGAGGTGAAGTCCACTAGATATAAGTTGTTGTATCTAAATCCATTGAATATCACTTGATTATCATCTACCTTGGATACAACAACCTCCTTCTCGATGAACAAGCATTGGAAGCCAAGATCACACAATTGTCCAACGGATAGTAAGTTGAAGCTCAATGAAGCAACATATAGCACATTGGAGATGGAATGATCATTTGATATTGCCACTTTGCCCAATCCTTTAACCTTGCCCTTTGAGTTATCTCCAAATGTTATTTTCTCTTGTCCATCTACCTCTTCATCTAGTGAGGTGAACATACGAGGATCACCGGTCATATGTTGAGTGCAACCACTATCAATAACCCAATGACTTCCACCGGTCTTGTAGTTCACCTACACACAAGAGATTCAAGCTTTAGGAATCCAAAGTTGTTGAGGGCCCTTTGCCTTCTCAACAAGTGACTTAGCCACCCAAATCTTCTTAGGCCTATTCTTGTTAGGGGGTCCTAAGAACATGACTTTCATTTTTCCTCTAGAATCCTTTCTAAGCATGTAGTGAGCATTGAAGGCAAAGGGTCTAGCATGCTTGGGCAAGGGTTGTGGCGGTGGAGTTTGGCACTCATGAGCAAAATGGCCTTCTTGTCCACACTCAAAACATCTCTTTGGCTTTGGCTTTGGCTTTGATTGTTGTTGTTGAACTTGAGCCTTCTTCTTCTCTACACTTGCCACATATCCAATGCCACTTCTATCCATCTTCATGATGGTGTTCATGAGTAGCTCACTTAGGAGATGCTTGCCTCTTGCAAACTTGCTCAATCCCATCTTGAGATGCTCTTTCTCCATCTTGAACTTCTTGTTCTCTTCCTTGAGAACATCATTGTTCTTCTCTTCCTTGAGCTTCTTGTTCTCTTCTTTGAGCTTCTCATTCTCAAGGATCAACTCTTTATCATGATAAAGAGTTTCTAGCACAATGGTGTTGTGGCTTTTCATTTCTTCAAGATCTTTCATGAGCTTTTCATTTGCATTCTTGAGCTTGACATATTCATCATAGTCATTCCACTCAACCACTTTCTTGCCTTTGCCACTAGATCCTTGCTCAATGCTCTCATCAATTAAATCATCACATGATGTAGCTATATCAATCTTAGCAACATGGTTAGTAGCATCATGTGGCTCATTTGGTAAAAATTCTTGAGCAATAACAAGAGTATCATGATTGATCTTAAGAGTAGTGTATTCATCTTTTAGCTTGTTGTGGCTAGTGATGAGCTCATTGTGCACCCACTCAAGTTTATCATGTTTATCTTTAAGCTCTTTCTTAGAAGATTTGAGCTCCTTGAGTTTAGATGATATAGCATCATTTGTTTCTTTAAGCTCAACATTAGCCTTTTCCAATGTATCGCATTTAGCTAAGAGTAAATCATTTTTAGCATCAAGCTTTTCATTTTTTGCTCTACTCTTTCTAATGATCTTAGTGTATTTTCTTAGTATTTTGACAAGATCATCATATGAAGGTGAATCATCATCATCGCTATCGTTATCATCATCGCTACCTTGCTCATCATCACTACTATCATCATTATTAGTTACCTTGCATTCACCCTTGGCCATAAGGCATAGTTGTGTAGAGGATGATGGCAATGGTGGCGGTGTAGATGAAAGATCAATAGCAATGGCGGCCACCTTCTCATTTTCACTTTCATTGCTTGTGTAATCTTTCTTGCCCTTGTTCTTGTTCTTGAACTTGTCTTTCTTGGGCTTTGTACATTGATGAGCTAGATGGCCAAGTTCTCCATAATTGTAGCAATCCATCTCGAAGATTGGCTTTCTTCTTGAGCTTGTGAAGAACTTCTTCTTCTTGCCATAGAACTTGATGCCACTCTTGTTGAGCTTCTTTAGCATCTTGGCGGTCTTCTTCACCATGAGAGCAAGGCTTTCATCATCAACTTCATCTTCACTTGAGCTTTCATACTCAAGTCTTGCCTTGCCCTTCTCTTGGCTAGCTTTGAATGCTAAGTCTTTGTCTTTCTTCTTGGTAGAGGATGGGCCATCTTGTGGCGTGATGTGCATGTACATTTCATGAGCATTGATCTTTCCCAAGATTTGTGTCGGTGTAGCGGCGGAAAGATCACCTTGATGTAGTATGGTCACAATATGCCCATATTTGTCAATGGGGAGGACACTCAAGATTTTTCTCACAACGTCGGATGGTGACATTTGAGTAAGTCCAAGCCCATTGACTTCCTCTACAAGAACATTCAAACGAGAATACATCTCATTAGCACTTTCTTTGGGAAGCATCTCAAATGAATTTAGCTTTTTTAATCACAAGATGATAGCGTTCCTCACGCTCACTCTTGGTTCCCTCATGGAGCGCACAAACGTCCGACCATAGTGCATGGGCGTCTTTGTGGTTCCTTACGCGGTTGAACACATCTTTGCAAAGGCCTCTAAAGATGGTGTTTTGAGCCTTTGCATTCCACTTTTCATAATTAACCTCATCGCCTTGTAAGTTAGTAGCATCCCGAGGTTTTGGGAAGCCTTGTGAGGTGGCTCTAAGTATACCAACGTCTAGAGCTTCTAAGTACGCCTCCATGTGGATTTTCCAATATGGAAAGTCATCTCCCTCAAAGATAGGAAAAGGTCCATCCCTGTGAGACATCTTGCTCTATGCGATTAAGCTTAAAAACGTGAGCACGAGGCTCTGATACCAATTGAAAGGATCAAGATGCCCAAGAGGGGGGTGAATT
Organism: Miscanthus floridulus; assembly: GCF_019320115.1. NCBI lineage: Eukaryota > Viridiplantae > Streptophyta > Magnoliopsida > Poales > Poaceae > Miscanthus > Miscanthus floridulus. The sequence continues at coordinate 45,633,291 of NC_089595.1, forward strand.
GGGCTAATTCTAAATTTTCTTGCAATAATTAAATCCTATGGTTAGCCCATTTAACCCCTTGTGCCTAGAAAAGTATTTCTATTAATCTAACGCACAAAGGACTTGCAACCTATGTTCCAAACTTACTTTAGCATGGCAATTCTATGAATGTAAAGACAAGTATTGAATTGCTCAAAGTAATTGCTCAAAGTAAATAGAGAGAGAGGAACGCGGCGACGTTTTGCTGAGGTATCAGAGAGTCGCCACTCCCCACTAGTCCTCGTTGGAGCACCCACGCAAGGGTGTAGCTCCCCCTTGATCCGTGCAAGGATCAAGTGCTCTCTACGGGTTGATTCTTCAACACTCCGTTGCGGTGAATCACCCAAAACCGCTCACAACTTGAGTTGGGTCACCCACAAGCTCCGCCGGGTGATCACCAAGCTCCCAATCACCACCAAGCCATCTAGGTGATGGCGATCACCAAGAGTAACAAGCATGAACTCTCACTTGACCACGCGAAGCCTAATGAGAACGGTGGATGCAGACTTTGCTACTCTTGATTCACTAATGAGGCTACTCTCTTGGATTCTCAAATCTCAATCACCTCACTAGGACCTTGCTCTTCTCGGCACTCACAAACGTATTTCTCAGCTGTTGGAATGAGCAAAAGTAACTCCACACGAGTGGAGCTTCTATTTATAAGGCAGCCTGAAAAATGAACCGTTATGAGCCACTTTGGGGTGACCGGACGCTCTGGTCATGTTGACCGGACGCTCCGATTAGTTCAACCCGCACACTAGTGTTTAAGTGTTGACTGGACGCTGGTAGGGTCTGATCACTACTGACCGAACGCGTCCGGTCACATTAAACCCTCACTGGAACCTTACTATATTCGACCAGACGCTGAACCCCTAGGGTCTGGTCAGTACTGACTAGACGCGTTCGGTCACAAATGTTCTCTTCTGGAACCTTACTAGAGTCGACCAGACGCTGCCTCTCAGCATCCGGTCACTTGACCACTCCAGCGTCCGGTCACGCCAGACGCAATCTCCTTGGTCAAATGTACTGACCGGACCCTACGGCTAGTGTCCGGTCGCACCGGAGCCAGCGTCCGGTCAGCATTTGACCCTCCATTCACTTCCAACTCTTGATCATATGTGAATGAAGTTCGCTCCATTAGATCTTAGGCAAATGTAGGAGCTACCTAGTGCTAGTTTTAACAAGTGTGCACCACACCTAACTCACTAGACTCATCTAGGTCAAGCTACCCGTCCATACCCCCTTAATAGTATGGCCAAAGGAAAAACAAAGTCCTAAACTGCTCTAAGTGTCACTCTAACTTCAATCGACACTTAGAACTAGTCATCCTTAACCTTGTCGTCCATCCTTTGAAAACCGAAATGATTTCCATCGTAGGGGCATGACCACCTCGATTGCCCAATCGATCCACATTACCATGACCTAACTTAATTGCCTCTGCAAAACACACGTTAGTCATAGTAATCTTGTATTGTCATTAATCACAAAAACCCAACAAGGGGCCTAGATGCTTTCATTGGGTATGTCTGAGTTTTGAATCTTAAGCTGATGGTATCCTGAGTGGAGATCAATCTTGGAGAACACATAGGCTCCTCTCAACTGATCAAACAAATCATCAATTCTAGGCAAAGGGTATTTATTCTTGATAGTAACCTCATTAAGTGAACGGTAATCCACAAACATCCATTGACTACCATCCTTCTTATCCACAAAGATCACAGGTGCCCCCCATGGGGAAGAACTGGGGCGTATGAAACCTTTTTCTTGCAACTCTTTTAGTTGTTTCTTAAGCTCTTCTAATTCATTAACCCCCATTCTATATGGACGTTTAGCTATTGGTGTAGTTCTAGGTAATAATTTAATAATGAATTCAATGTCACGGTCAGGTGGCATACCTGGCAAGTCATCGGGGAAGACATCCGGGAACTCCTCCATAACATGATCTTGTTTATTGGCATCAACATCTAGCTGGTTCACAGTGGCTGTTGGCTGAGCTTTCACTACCACTTCTACACAGATTCTATCTCCATTGGGTGATGTCACAACAATAGATTTCTCCTGACACTAAATCACTGCTCGGTGTTGTTTCATCCAATCCATTCCCAGAATAAGATCAATTCCCGTTGTTCTCAACATAATTGGTTTCACTTTAAAGTCTACCCCCCTTAAGGAAATGCTAGTTGAGGGACTCCAATAAGAAGCGGGCATACTACCTCCTGATGAATTTACTAGTATGGGGTTTTTCATGGCACATAAAGGTATGCTATGCATTCTAACAAAAGTTTGAGAAATAAAAGAATGCGAAGCACCAGAATCAAAAAAGTACTGTAGCAGGGATAGAGTTGATGCTGAACGTACCCAACATGACCTCAGGCGTCTCCTGAGCTACATCAGATGACACATAGTTCACCTTCGTAGTGTGAGGTGGTCGGGCATTGAACTTCTGATTGCCATTCTAGTTCTAAGGGGCTTGCTGGTTCTGCTTCTTTGGACACTGATGAGCATAGTGACCTACTTCTCCACAGCGGTAGCATGCATTGGGGTTATTGGGTGCACCACTCTTCACAGGAGCATTGTTGGCCATTCCCTGGCGTGTTGCTGGATTGCTGGTCTATTGCGGGGGACACCGATTACCATACTGTTGCTAGTACTGAGGGTGTTGCTAGAATTGATTATGCTGAGGATACTAACCACGATTTCCCTGGTTAGATGGTCCTTGATTCCTCTGCTAAAAACCCTACTGGGGATAGGCACGCGGGCGGTGTTGCTTCCAAAAGCTTGCCCTTGAAGCCTCCTCTTCTTGGCTTCCATCTCTTTGCGCTTATCGTCAATCACAATAGCGCGGTTCACTAATGACTGAAAGTTAGGGTAGGTGTTGGACATCAGCTGAAGCTATGGGCCATCATAAAGTCCCTTGAGGAAGCGGTGTTGCTTATCCTTATCATCAGCTACATCATTTGGAGCATAGCGTGATAGTTGAGCAAACTTGTCACGATACTCCACCACAGACATGGATCCTTGCTTAAGGGATCTGAATTCCTCTTGCTTTAATTCCACCAGTCCATCGGGGATATGATATGACCGGAAGTTGTCCGTGAATTCCTGCCAGGTGATAGTAGGAGCATTGTTGGGCCGTCCATACTGGAAATAATCCCACCAATCATGAGCTGCTCCTTGGAGTTGACCAGAAGCATACAACACCTTCTCAAGATCATTGCATTGTGCTATGTTAAGTTGCTTCTCCACAGCATGCAACCAATCATCTGCCTCCATAGGGTCTGAGGCTTGCGTGAACACCGGTGGGCGACCCTTCATAAACAATCCACGCTTATCTCTGACCTGAACAGGCGGTGGTACTCTTGCAGGTCCGTTATCCAAGCGTTGCATTAACTGCGCTTGCATTCCCATCAATTGTTCCATAGTCACTGGTGGTGGTGGTGGTGGATTTATGAGAGCATCACATCCACGACCATGGCCCCTGCCTCTTCCTCCTCTTGCGGCCATCTGTTTTCCAACAAATGCGCAAAATTTTTAGAGATTTCCAAATTATAGAGAGCTTATAAACGATAAAGAACAATGCTGAGAATTCTCTGGACAAGATTCAAATACAGCAGTTCAGTAAATCTGTCATAACTGGAGTTTTAGAGATCCAACAGAGGTGTACCAAGAATGGTTAGAAGGCTTAGGAGATCAGCTACAACTTTTATTTAGATCACATTTACAGATTCTGACATACACATGGTCAAAAATAGAGCTAAACCGAATCTATTTTGGGTTCCAGTCTGCACAGAAACATCAACTTTTAGCAGCTAGATCTCACAAACCTGAACAGATATTGACATTATTCCAGAGACATTTGAAAGATACAGAAGTCTAGATATCTCCACAAAAATTTCAGAATTTTTGGCAGCCCAGATTTCGAGATACAAGATAAAGAACACAGGCTGCTGCAGAAATCAGCACAGCAAGGATAAAATAAAGCAACCCATTTGCATTAAGAACTCATCTCAACTTAAGGTTCAAATCTATGGAATTGTGGACATGCCCACAAACTTCCAGCAAACAACCAAACTCCAAATCATCCAAGTTCACAATCATAAATATCTAATCACTAAAGTTCACATGATAAGACAAGACTAGACATGACACTCGAACTAACAATGTTATAGCATTAAATAAGGCACCTAACACCTATGGGGCGGTGTCAATCATGGTGAACGACCGGCGCTTCTTCTTGTAGATCGGTGGCAGCCCAAGTTGAGCATGTAGTTCATCAACTTGCTTTTGGAGATGTCTCTCGGCCCTCTGTGATGCACACAGCTCTCCCTTGACTTCTTCATCCACCCCCTGCATGGCACGGACATGCTACACTGTTGCTTCAAGAGTTGGATCACTTTCTGGTGGTGCCAAGACCTGCCAGTTACTCTCATGATCATTGCGAGGAAGATACCTAAAACGATCCTCCTTCATGGCCTCAAAACGATGACCATGGTAGTAGATGTAGGCATCCTGCGCTGCATCTTCCATGCCATCCAATGCATGAGCCCTTCTGGCAGTTGCACGGTGGACAGTCTCCACCTCATGTCCATTCTTTATGTCATTCTAGGTGGTGACAACCAGCTCTACCTTTCAAAAGGTTGCCTCCAAAGGATGCTGGTACTCTACACAATGATAGTTGATGGAGGCATGTAGATCAGGGTAGTAGTCATCCAGCACATGAGTAAGGAGAGTGTGGTAGTAGGCCATCTCTAGGGCTGGCTTGAAGTAGTACTTGCACTTCCAGCCTATCTCCTCATCCACCACAAGGACAGCTGGGGAAGGCACAGGTGTAGGTGAAGTAGCTGATGACTCCTCTGGGGTAGCTACAGTGGGATAGACAGGTGCAACAGCTGGAGTAGGAGCAGGTGTAGGTGTCGGGGTAGCCATCTCCTCATCATCGGAGATGATCACAATCTCCTTCTCCGCCTATGGAGCACGGGGGGTGAACATGGCGCGGTAGCCTGTAGTGCTGAGGCGGATGGTCTTTGGGTTACGAGACATCTAAAGATTTAAAGTAAGATAGAATTAGAATCAACAATTTCATATAATAGATTAAGGTATGAAAAGCATAAATATTTTTATAAAATAACAAGAATGAGACAGTAAGCATGAAACTAGAGGAGCAAAGATGCTAAAACGACCATTTCTAACTAGGCTTACGTCCTACAGTCAACATGGCTCTGATACCAATTTGTCACACCCAATTTTAAGGATAAAATTGAATGCACTAAACTCATGTGTGCCCAGGGATTAGTCACACACACAAGTTGACAAATTATATAAAGTATCATCACGGTGTATCTTACATCACGATTAATAACATCACATTGTCTTACACCACACAGCGGAAGATAAAAAGATAACTCTCTCGTGGAACTCCATCATAGGGATGGTCAACTGGTTGACCACAAGCCTAATAATCCTCAGGAAACTCCTCATACACATTGTCATCTGTTACCCATCCGGGATTTTTATCCAAAAATAGAAAGTAAACAAGCGTAAGTACTTCCCGTACTTAACAAGATAACATGGGATTATGAAGCTCAAAAAGGATGACACAGGTTTACTACAGTTAGCACTTTTAGTAAGTCAAGATTTTATTATCAAGTATTATCAAGTTATGCTTAAGCTCCCATTTATACCCACAAAATCAGATATCGGAATCATTTGCATCATATTATCATCGTATACCATCATAAATGGACCACAATGAGTAAGCAATTATTCTATGAGTTTTCTGGGCCGCTCGTGACCGTGAGCACGGCTGTTATAACAGTTTGTAACCCTCTGCAGAGGTGGTGCACATTCACTGTGAGTCATGATTTCCATATGCCCGGGTTAATTACTCCCATATCACTGCCAAGGTGAGCGGGCAGGGTACACTATGAAGCCATTTCATAGGTTTCTCTAACAAGTTAGGGCCGCTAGGTTTCCTCAGTAGGTAGATGTAGGAACCCCCCTTTCCTATGGCACAAATCCTTTGTGGCTATACACATAGGAACAGAGGCAGTCATATACCCAACGTGACAGGCCCCTTTTGCGCTATAAAGGTAACCTCTAACAAGTTAGGAAAGGTCCTATTACTGAGCTAAAGTTAGAGCCATATGACCCTCATGGTTGCACTGTCAGTCCTAGCTTTTGCCGACTGATAAGTCCTTATGGAGGGCCAAAAGCATCATGATCAAAAGTCATTAGCTCCTTCGCCCTATAATTCAGTTGTTTAAAAGCCAATTTTACCTTTTCATTCCATAGAACCATCATTCATTATGTAAATCATGTATAGTTACATTGACCACTAGCAAACTACCCATATGCATATAACCCATAGGAGACAAGGAATAGGATAATCAATCACTAGGAGGTCCTTACGGGTATCAAAATTAGACACATGCAAATGAGTAATTAATAAAGGTGAATAGGCATCAAGGCAGATTCCATGCTATACTTGCCTTGGTTAGCAAACTCCTGCTGGTCCTGCTGGTCATCAAAGAGCTCTTGATCACCAACGTTCTCCTCACCGTCTGAACATGACCAACACGGCAACATACAACGTTCTAGGAACATTCATGCAAAGCAAACAATCCTACAGTTAGAACAGTACACCAACAGTATAGAAAACAAGATAAAATGTTTACGAAAAGAATCTACATCTCGCTATGATCACGTCAACATGAAGTTCACGAAAATCGGAGCTAAAACGCGAAAGTTATGAATTAAACGGGGTTTCCTATAGCAATTTACTTAATTAAACCTAACCTTGAAATTTAAAAGTTACAAACATGATTAACAGTGGTACTAACACGTAGATTATAAAATTATGAAACTAACACAATTTGAACGGGTCAATTCAGAGCTAAAACGAAGATTTTATGAGCAAAACAAATCTAGTGGCATTTCTGTAATTAGAATGATCTATTTTCGGATTTAAAATAAATAAAAACGATATTATGATTTAATCAACTGAGGGATGGCGGGCATAATTTGCCAAAAACCCAGGGACTCTTTAGCAATTATGCCAGGGTGAAAGGGTATCGGCCATCGGTGGCCGTTGGATCAAGAACGGATGGCTTGGATTAGATCTGGGGGAGGAGAGAGAAAGAGTTGGCCGGAACAGTGGCTCCGGCGGCGGCGCTCCATGGCCGGCGGCATGGAGCTCGCTGGAGTGTTCGGTTCGGGGACTATGGTCCACGGTTCAATGAACCAAGAGCACCAGGAGAGAGAGGGGAAACAGGCGAACTCGTCTAGGCCTAGAGCGTGGCCGGAGGAGAGGTCCGAGGCGGCGGTCGCCATGGCCGGTGACATGGAGCTTCCCGACGCACGCGATTAGGGCTCTAGAAGCCACGAAACTCAAAATAAATGGCATGGGGAGAAGGAGAGGAAGGTGACGAAGCTCACCGCGGTGACAAATGGGGGCGGAGGCGGCTCGAGGACGGCGGACCATGCGGAAGACAAACGGCGGACCACGGCGCTCCTCTGTGTGGCGGTTTTGGCTCCCGTGCGCTTAGCGAATGCAGAAATGAGATGGGGAGGCAGCAGGGAGGGGCGGCGATGGGCCACGGCTTGGTTTTAAAGAGGTCGGGCATGAGGAGACACTCCCACGACACCGCGAGGCATGGGCGTAGAGCGGCGGTTGCGGCTTGGCCGGTTAGACTAGGCACGGGGCGAACGGGAGGAGGGGGAAGGCACCGATAGGCAGGCCTGAGCCATCAGTGACTGAAAGCGGGGCGAAGGGCGCGGCTCCTTGCTGGGCCACGTGAGACAAGGTGCGGGTGGTTGCGGGAGATGGGGGAAGTGGGCCAGCAGGCCAGGCTAGGCCGGTGGAAAGAAATGGCCAGCAGGCCGAAATGAGAGAGAGGAGGGAGTGAGAAGGATTTTGCCTTTTCTTTTTCCAAATAGATTTCCAAAAGCACTTTCAAATAGATTTTGAATTCATTTGAACTTTGAATCAAGACCAATCATCACAAAAATAAATATGCAGCAGCATGTATGCATCAAGAAGTTACTAACCTTATGTTTGATTTTAATTCCATAAAAATTATTATTTCCCTAGGTTCAATGCTCACAAAAATGCTTAATAAATCATTTTATCTATTTTGGAAAAATGCAAATTTTTCAGGCTATTACAATTCTACCCCCCTTAAAAAGAATCTTGTCCTCGAGATTGGTTGATCACTTACTCGAACAACTACGAATAAGATTTTCTTAGATCCTCTTCTCTTTCCCAAGTAGCCTCATCTTCTGAATATCAATTCCACTGCACCTTGCACATCTTTATTGTTCGGCTTCTTGTAACTCTTTCTGTAGTTTCCAAGATCTTTATCGGATACTCTTCATATGTTAGATCTTCCTTAACAACAGGTTCTTCTAAAGGAATCTGCTCTTCTGTTACTTGCAAACACTTCTTTAATTGAGAAACATGAAACACATCATGCACTCCTAACAAACTCTCAGGCAGTTCCAACTGATATGCTACTTCTCCATGTCTCTCTAGGATCTTAAAAGGTCCAATATACCTCGGTGCCAACTTTCCCTTCATATTGAATCTTTTCACACTTCTCATTGGTGACACCTTTAAGTACACATAATGTCCAACTTCGAAAGTCAGCTCTCTTCTGTGAGTATCAGCGTAACTCTTCTGTCGGGACTGAGCCACTCTCAAGTTGTCCCTAATCATTCTCACTTGTTCTTCTGCGTCTCTAACGACATCAGGTCCAAACACTTGAGTTTCACTAGTCTAATTCCAGAACAAGGGTGTTCTACATTTACGCCCATACAGCGCCTCAAAAGGTGCCATCTTGAGACTCTTCTGGTAACTGTTGTTGTACGAGAACTCCGCGTATGGTAGACTCTTATCCCAACTATTACCATACTGTAGTGCACAAGCTCTCAACATATCTACCAAAATTTGGTTGATCCTTTCAGTCTGTCCATCAGTTTGCGGGTGGTAAGCAGAACTGAAATTCAACTTTGTCCCCAAAGATCTATGTACTTTCTGCCAGAATTGCGATGTAAACTGAGTGCCTCTATCAAACACAATCTTCTTGGGAACACCATGTAAGCACACTATTCTTTCCATGTACAACTCTACTAGCCTTGCACCTGTATAGGTAGTCTTGACTGGTAAAAAGTGAGCAACCTTGGTGAGTCGATCCACTATTACCCATATTGAATCATAACCTCTTTGAGTGCGGGGCAAACCTACGATAAAATCCATACCAACTTCTTCCCATTTCCATTTAGGAATCTTCATTGGTTGTAACAACCCTGCAGGTCTTTGAAGCTCAGCTTTCACTCTTTGACAAGTGTCACACAAAGCCACATACTCTACCACATCTCTCTTCAAACCATACCACCAATACTTCTCCATGAGATCCAAATACATCTTGGTACTTCTGGGATGTATGGAAAAGGTAGACTCATGTGCCTCTTGCAGAATTGCATCATGGATAGCCTTCACTTTAGGTACACATATCCTTTTCCCAAACCAAAGAGTACTATTCTCATCCATCCTGAATCCTGGTGCCTTTCCAAGCACTATATTCTTCGCTATCTCCTTAAGTTTTTCATCCTCCAATTGACCCTTGCGTATCTCTTGCTCCAAAGTAGGCTCTATCACCAATTCCATTGCATTAGTGACCAAACTCAAGTTGAGATATTCCATTTTAGCACACAACTCTACTGGCATAAATGTCTTCTGAAGTCCATTAACATAACTCTCCCTGCTAAGTGCATCAGCTATGACATTTGCTTTTCTTGGATGATAATGCACTTCCAAATCATAGTCTTTGATTAATTCTAACCAACGACGTTGTCTCAGATTCAGATCTGACTGGGTAAAGACATACTTTAAACTCTTGTGATCTGTATAGATATCACTCTTATGCCCAATTAGATAATGTCTCTAGATTTTCAAAGCATGAACCACAACTGCCAATTCCAAGTCATGAGTAGGGTAGTTCAACTCATGCTTCCTCAATTGTCTAGATTCATATGCCACCACTCTTCCTTCTTGCATAAGAACACATCCAAGTCCCAGACGAGATGCATCACAATATATCGAGAAGCTCTTGCTTAAATCTGGCAAAATCAACACTAGAGCTATAGTCAATCTCTTCTTTAGCTCATCAAAGTTTGCCTGGCATTTATCAGACCATACATACTTAGCATTCTTTTCCAATAGAGTTGTCATAGGCTTAGCAAGCTTGGAAAAACCTTCAATGAACCTCCTATAGTATCCAGCCAATCCCAAAAAACTATGGATCTCACTTACATTGGTTGGTGGTTTCCAATTCAATACATCTTGCACTTTGCCTGGATCCACTGCTATTCCACCATTGGAGACAACATGACCCAGAAAAGAGACCTCCTTCAACCAAAACTCACACTTGCTCCGCTTAGCATACAACTTATGTTCTCTAAGCTTTTGCAAGACCATCCTTATATGTTCAGCATGTTCTTCTTCGGTCTTGGAGAATATCAGTATGTCATCAATGAATACCACCACAAATTTATCGAGAAACTCCATGAACACCTTATTCATCAGATACATAAAGTATGCAGGTGCATTGGTCAATCCAAAAGACATAACGGTATACTCATACAAGCCATACCGTGTAGTGAATGTTGTCTTGGGTATGTCCAAGTTTCGAATCTTAAGCTGATGGTATCCTAAGCGGAGATCAATCTTGGAGAACACATAGGCTCCTCTCAACTAATCAAACAAATCATCAATTCTAGGCAAAGGGTATTTATTCTTGATAGTAACCTCATTAAGTGAATGGTAATCCACACACATCTGTTGACTACCATCCTTCTTATCCACAAAGATCATAGGTGCCCCCCATGGGGAAGAACTGGGGCGTATGAAACCTTTTTCTTGCAACTCTTTTAGTTGTTTCTTAAGCTCTTCTAATTCATTAACCCCCATTCTATATGGATGTTTAGCTATTGGTGCAGTTCTAGGTAATAATTTAATAATGAATTCAATGTCACGATCAGGTGGCATACCTGGCAAGTCATCGGGGAAGACATCCGGGAACACCTCCACAACATGATCTTGTTTATTGGCATCACCATCTAGCTAGTTCACAGTGGCTGTTGGCTAAGCTTGCACTACCACTTCTACATAGATTCTATCTCCATTGGGTGATGTCACAACAACAGATTTCTCCTGACACTGAATCACTGCTCGGTGTTGTTTCATCCAATCCATTCCAAGAATAAGATCAATTCCCGCTGTTCTCAACACAATTGGTTTCACTTTGAAGTCTACCCCTTAAGGAAATGCTAGTTGAGGGACTCCAATAAGAAGCGGGCATACTACCTCTCGGTGAATTTACTAGTATGGGGTTTTTATGGCACATAAAGGTATGCTATGCATTCTAACAAAAGCTTAAGAAATAAAAGAATGCGAAGCACCGGAATCAAAAAGTACTGTAGCATGGATAGAGTTGACGCTGAACGTACCCAACATGACCTCAGGCGTCTCCTGAGCTGCATCAGATGACACATAGTTCACCTTCACGGTGTGAGGTGGTCGGGCATTGAACTTCTCATTGCCATTCTAGTTCTGAGGGGCTTGCTGGTTCTGCTTCTTTGGACACTCATGAGCATAGTGACCTACTTCTCCACAGCGGTAGCATGCATTGGGGTTATTGGGTGCACCACTCTTCATAGGAGCATTGTTGGGTATTCCCTGGTGTGTTGCTAGATTGCCGGTCTGTTGCGGGGGACGCTGATTACCATACTGTTGCTAGTACTGAGGGCGTTGCTGGAATTGATTACGCTGAGGATACTGACCACAATTTCCCTGGTTAGATGGTCCTTGATTCCTCTGCTGAAAACCCTACTGGGGATAGGCACGCGGGCATGTGTTGCTTCCAAAAGCTTTCCCTTGAAGCCTCCTCTTCTTGGCTTCCATCTCTTTGCGCTTATCGTCAATCACAATAGCGCGGTTCACTAATGACTGAAAGTTAGGGTAGGTGTTGGACATCAGCTGAAGCTGCAGGCCATCACAAAGTCCCTTGAGGAAGCGGCATTGCTTATCCTTATCATCAGCTACAACATTTGGAGCATAGCGTGATAGTTGAGCAAACTTGTCACGATACTCCACCACAGACATGGATCCTTGCTTAAGGGATCTGAATTCCTCTTGCTTCAATTCCACCAGTCCATCGGGGATATGATATGACCGGAAGTTGTCCTTGAATTCCTGCCAGGTGATAGCAGGAGCGTTGTTCGGGCATCCATACTGGAAAGAATCCCACCAATCCTGAGCTGCTCCTTGGAGTTGACCAGAAGCATACAACACCTTCTCAAGATCATTGTATTGTGCTATGTTAAGTTGTTTCTCCACAGCACACAACCAATCATCTACCTCCATAGGGTCTAAGGCATGCGTGAACACCAATGGGCGACCCTTCATAAATTCTCCACGCGTATCTCTGACCTGAACAGGCGGTGGTATTCTTGCAGGTTCGTTATCCAATTGTTGCATCATGGCTTGCATTAACTACGCTTGCATTCCCATCAATTGTTCCATAGTCACTGGTGGCGGTGGTGGTGGATTTATGAGAGCTTCACGTCCACGACCACGGCCTCTACCTCTTCCTCCTCTTGCGGCCATCTGTTTTCCAACAAATGCGCAAAATTTTTAGAGATTTCCAAATTATACAGAGCTTATAAACGATAAAGAACAATGCTGAGAATTCTCTGGACAAGATTCAAATACAACAGTTCAATAAATCTGTCATAACTCGAGTTTCAGAGATCCAACAGAGGTGTACCAAGAATGGTTAGAAAGCTTAGGAGATCAGCTACAACTTTTATTTAGATCACTTTTACAGATTCTGACATACACATGGTTAAAAATAGAGCTAAACCGAATATGTTCTGGGTTCCAGTCTGCGCAGAAACATCAACTTTTAGCAGCTAGATCTCACAAACCTGAACAGATATTGATGTGATTCTAGAGACATTTCAAAGATACAGAAGTCTAGGTATCTCCACAAAAATTTCAGAATTTTTGGCAGCCCAGATTTCGAGATACAAGATAAAGAACACAGGCTGCTCCAGAAATCAGCACAGCAAGGATAAGATAAAGCAACCCATTTGCATTAAGAACTCATCTAAACTTAAGGTTCAAATCTATGGAATTTGTGGACATGCCCACAAACTTCCAGCAAACAACCAAACTCCAAATCATCCAAGTTCACAATCATAAACATCTAATCACTAAAGTTCACATGACAAGACAAGACTAGGCATGACACTCGAACTAACAACGTTGTAACATTAAACAAGGCACCTAACACCTATGGGGTGGTGTCAATCATGGTGAACGACCGGCGCTTCTTCTTGTAGATCGGTGGCAGCCCAAGTTGAGCATGTAGTTCATCAACTTGCTTTTGGAGACGTCTCTCAGCCCTCTGTGATGCACGCAGCTCTCCCTTGACTTCTTCATCCACCCCCTGCATGGCATGGACATGCTGCACTGTTGCTTCCAGAGTTGGATCACTTTCTGGTGGTGCCAAGACCTGCCAGTTACCCTCATGATCATTGCGAGGAAGGTGCCTAAAATGATCCTCCTTCATGGCCTCAAAACGACGACCATGGTAGTAGATGTAGGCGTCCTGCGCTGCATCTTCCATGCCATCCAATGCATGAGCCCTTCTGGCAGTGGCACGGTGGACAATCTCCACCGCATGTCCATTCTTTATGTCATTCCAGGCGGTGACAACCAGCTCTACCTTCCAAAAGGTTGCCTCCAAAGGATGCTGGTACTCTGCACAGTGATGAACATGGCATGGTAGCCTGCAGTGCTGAGGCGGGCAGTCTTCGGGTTACAAGACATCTATAGATTTAAAGTAAGATAGAATTAGAATCAACAATTTTATATAATAGATTAAGGTATGAAAAGCATAAATATTTTAATAAAATAACAAGAATGAGACAGTAAGCATGAAACCAGAGGAGCAAAGTTGCTAAAACAACTATTTCTAACTAGGCTTGCGTCCTATAGTCAACATGGCTCTAATACCAATTTGTCACACCCAATTTTAAGGATAAAATTGAATGCACTAAACTCATGTGTGCCCAGGGATGAGTCACACACACAAGTTGATAAATTATATAAAGTATCATCACAGTGTATCTTACATCACGATTAATAACATCACATTGTCTTACACCACACAGTGATAGATAAAAAGATAACTCTCTCGTGGAACTCCATCATAGGGACGGTCAACTGGTTGACCACAAGCCTAATAATCCTCAGGAAACTCATACACATTGTCATCTGTTACCCATCCGAGATTTTTATCCAAAAATAGATAGTAAACAAGCGTAAGTACTTCCCGTACTTAACAAGATAACATCGGATTATGAAGCTCAAAAAGGATGACACAGGTTTACTGCAGTTAGCACTTTTAGTAAGTCAAGATTTTATTATCAAGTATTATCAAGTTATGCTTAAGCTCCCATTTATACCCACAAAATTAGATATCAGAATCATTTGCATCATATTATCATCGTATACCATCATAAATAAACCACAATGAGTAACCAATTATTCTGTGAGTTTTCTGGGCCGCTCGTGACCGTGAGCACGGCTATTATAATAGTTTGTAACCCTCTGTAGAGGTGGTGCACATTCACCGTGAGTCGTGATTCCCATATGCCCGGGTTAATTACTCCCATATCACTGCCAAGGTGAGCGGGCAGGGTACACTATGAAGCCATTTCATAGGTTTCTCTAACAAGTTAGGGCCGCTAGGTTTCCTCGGCAGGCAGATGTAGGAACCCCCCTTTCCTATGGCACAAATCCTTCGCGGCTATACACATAGGAACAGAGGTAGTCCTATACCCAACATGGCAAGCCCCTTTTGTGCCATAAAGGTAACCTCTAACAAGTTAGAAAAGGTCCTATTACTGAACTAAAGTCAGAGCCATATGACCCTCATGGTTGCACTGTCAGTCCTAGCTTTTGCCGACAGATAAGTCCTTATGGAGGGCCGACATCATCAAGATCAAAAGTCATTAGCTCCTTCGCCCTATAATTCAGTGTTTAAAAGCCAATTTTACCTTTTCGTTCCTTAGAACCATCATTCATTATGTAAATCATGTATAGTTACATTGAGCACTAGCAAACTACCCATATGCATGTAACCCATAGGAGACATGGAACAGGATAATCAATCACTAGGAGGTCCTTACGGGTATCAAAATTAGACACATGCAAATGAGTAATTAATAAAGGTGAATAGGCATCAAGGTAGATTCCATGCTATACTTGCCTTGGTTAGCAAACTCCTGCTGGTCCTGCTGGTCATCAAAGTGCTCTTGATCACCAACGTTCTCCTCACCGTCTGAACACGACCAACACGGCAACATACAACATTCTAGGAACATTCATGCAAAGCAAACAATCCTACAGTTAGAAAAGTACACCAACAGTCTAGAAAACAAGATAAAATGTTTACGAAAAGAATCTACATCTTGCTATGATCACGTCAACGCGAAGTTCACGAAAATCGGAGCTAAAACGCGAAAGTTATGAATTAAACGGGGTTTCCTTTAGCAATTTACTTAATTAAACCTAACCTTGAAATTTAAAAGTTGCAAATATGATTAACAGTGGTACTAACACGTAGATTATGAAATTATGAAACTAACGCAATTTGAACGGGTCAATTCGGAGCTAAAACGAAGATTTTATGAGCAAAACAAATCTAGTGGCATTTCTGTAATTAGAATGATCTATTTTTGGATTTAAAATAAATAAAAATGATATTCTGATTTAATCAACTGAGGGGCGGGCATAATTTGCCGAAAACCCAAGGACTCTTTAGCAATTATGCCAGGGCGAAAGGGTATCGACCATCGGTGGCCGTTGGATCAAGAACGGACGGCTCGGATTAGATCTGGGGGAGGAGAGAGAGAAAGAGTTGGCCGGAACAGTGGCTCCGGCGGCGGTGCTCCATGGCCAGCGGCGTGGAGCTCGCCGGAGTGTTTGGTTCGGGGGCTATAGTCCATGGTTCGATGAACCGAGAGCACTGGGAGAGAGAGGGGAAACAGGCGAACTTGTCTAGGCCTAGAGCGCGGCCGGAGGGGACTTCCGAGGCGGCGGTCGCCATGGCCGGCAACATGGAGCTTCCCGGCGCAAGCGACTAGGGCTCTAGAAGCCACGAAACTCAAAATAAATGGCATGGGGAGATGGAGAGGAAGGTGGCAAAGCTCACCACAGTGACAAACATGGGCAGAGGCGGCTCGAGGACGGTGGACCACGCGGAAGACGAACGGCGGACCACGGCGCTCCTCTGTGCGGAGGTTTTGGCTCCTGTGCGCTTGGCGAATGTGAAAGTGAGACGGGGAGGCAGCAGGGAGGGGCGGCGATGGGCCATGGCTCCGTTTTAAAGAGGTCAGGCATGGGAAGATGCTCCCATGACACCGCAAGGCATGGGCGCGGAGCGGCGGTTGCGGCTTGGCCGGTTAGACTAGGCACGGGACGAGCGGGAGGAGGGGGAAGGCGTCGACAGGCGGGCCCGAGCCATCAGCGGCTGAAAGCGGGGCGAAGGGCATGGTAGCGGTTGCTGCAGGGCTGGGTCGGCTCCTTGCTGGGCCATGCGAGATAGGGCGCAGGCGATTGCGGGAGATGGGGGAAGTGGGCCAGCAGGCCCGGCCAGGCCGGCGGAAAGAAATGGCCAGCAGGCCGAAATGAGAGAGGGGAGGGAGTGAGAAGGATTTTGCCTTTTCTTTTTCCAAATAGATTTCCAAAAGCACATTCAAATAGATGTTGAATTCATTGGAACTTTGAATCAAGACCAATCATCACAAAAATAAATATGCAGCAGCATGTATGCATCAAGAAGTTACTAACCTTATGTTTCATTTTAATTCCATAAAATTTATTATTTCCCTAGGTTCAATGCTCACAAAAATGCTTAATAAATCATTTTATCTATTTTGGAAAAATGCTAATTTTTTAGGGTATTACACCACCTCTTTGGAGTACCAAACTCCATCATCATGGACAATGACATGTAGTTCACCGGCAGGAAATTCATTCGATTCTGTGATAAACAACACATTCGGATCGATTGGGCGGCCATTGCGCACCCCCGGACGAACGGGCAGGTCGAGCGCGCAAACAACATGCTCCTACAAGGCCTCAAGCCCAGGATCTTCAACCGGTTGAACAAGTTTGGCGCGCGCTGGGTCGTTGAGCTCCCGGCGGTGCTTTGGATCCTAAGGACAACTCCTAGCCGGGCCACCGGCTACACACCTTTCTTCATGGTCTACGGTTCTGAGGCTGTTCTCCCAATGGACCTTGACTATGGAGTGCCAAGAATCAGAGCATATGATGAACAGGGGGCCGAGGCATCCCACCAAGACGCCATGGACCAGCTAGATGAAGCCTGCGACATCGCCCTCCTCCATTCGGCCAAGTACCAGCAGGCGTTATGACAGTACCACAGCCGATAGGTGTGGGACTGAGCCTTCAATGTCGGGGACCTTGTCCTCCACCTTGTGCAGAGCAACAAGGACCACCACAAGCTCTCCCTGCCCTGGGAGGGGCCATATGTCATTGCGGAAGTACTCTGTCCAGGCGCCTACAAGTTGAAAACCATCAACGGCGAGGTCTTCACCAACGCCTGGAACATTGAGCAGCTACGTCGTTTTTACCCTTAAATAAACGCATACTTTTTCTTATCAGTTTTTGTCTTTACAAATCCCCGATCTTTATTGACATCCGACCCTTGCAAATTGCGAGGGGCTAGACCTCACTTGAGGGCTGATACAAATAATACAAGTACGCTTATCTTGCAAACACTTCCTGTGTTATCTTTGCAAACTTTCTCTAAGTTTTCTATTCTTCTCATAACAAGTCCTAAGGACTAAGATTTCGGGAACAAATTCTGAGTACAACTGGTAGGACTGCGGGAGACCCACGCCCCAGCGGCTATGACCTCTTTGCTCACTGGCATAATCAGAACTAATTCACCTGCACTCCTAGTTTTTTGCAACTTGAGCCATGGGAAGGCATCAAAACCTCTTCTACAAAAAAGAGGAAGCTAAAAAGCTGTTTGCCGTAACAAAAGCTGGAAAATTTGTTCATTTTTGCACAAATTCACCACTTACAAAGTGATTTCATCACACAAAGGACTAATGTACTCCTAAAGGACTGTTCACTTGGGGGCTCGCCCACAAACTTATTCAATTACAGTCTCTGCTTAGCTTAACTGCAAGTACTACTATGGTCGCCGCGACACGCTCTCCATTGGCAATGTCCGGGCATGTACACAGGCTAGTTCGTCTACTGTGGCCGCCGCACCACGCTCTCCATCGGCGACATCCCACCACTCCGTAGGATCTTCGATGGCGCTATCATCTACAATGATGAGCACCACGCCGGCGAATGCGGTGCCCCTCCGCCGGGGCGTCCAGGGACTACACCATCGTCATCAGGTCCAACCCTGACAATGGCGTTTGGGCAAGGGGCGCTTCCCGCCGAAGGAAGGCCGCAATGAATGATGGCAAGGTCGACGACGCTCGGCACCCTCCATTGCCCCTCCTCCATCGGCAGCGGTGGTCCCTCCACAGCAAGGGCAACTCGCACCATCTCATCTACGTTGGACGACCTCTAGCTTGACATCACGCTCCGGATTCACAATCAGATCTATGAGTTGTTCTCCCCCTCGCATCACCCTCTCTTACTCAGGAACCACCGCATTCGGTGGAAAGGAAGGAGAAGTGGTAGTGGCTCAGAGGCTGGCTAGGGAATGGGATGAGAACTCCTCTCCCCCTCCCTATTTAAAGAAGGGGCATAGTAGCGGAGGAAAGGTGAAAGGTTGGGACAAAAAACTCTCTGCCTTCCCCTATTCAATACAATTGTGAAATCAATGCTGACAGAAATATGAGGGGATGCACCAGAAACGATGGGGTGCGCTCTGGTCGATGGGACGTCGCCTAGCAGCACCATGAAACAACCCAATGATGGAACCCCCCTCCAAGGGGAGCCCAACGGGCCTCCTGGGTCGATGGGCGGCCTAGGCAAAACAATGAACAAACGACCGATTGAAAGATAAGCACCCCTGTTTACTTACTTTGAGTGTTAAATTCTTTACCGAGCCTCTGACCCCAGCAATGGCAGGGGCATGGACATTGCTCGGGGGCTGCCGGAGGCACCTATTTGTTTAAACACCCTCTTAGCCCGACCCCTCTTTATGTCTAAAACTGGAAGCACGGTGTGTGGGTGTAAATCTTTGATACAATTGGACGAATTCATAGTTCCCCACACCACGAGCTTTAGCTCCCGCCTTCTCAAGAAGGGTTCGGAGGGGTCCCCCTACAGAATCTCCTTCGAGGAGAGACTATCAGGCCGCATAAAATCAATCGAGCGGCTCGGATCGTCGCCGAGAGACGAAAACAAAAAATAGCAATGCTTATGCAGGTTACGCCGACCTCATCACAAACGTCAGACCCGAACCTAGCATGGACATATCTGGTAGGAGCTTCCTACCAAGGTAACGTTACCAACTGCCACTTTTGTTTCGATTAAGCTATAAGCTAAATCCATACATCCAAACTTTGGATATGCAAATCCTTGCATCTCAATGCTTCGTGTTGTGTCACGAAGCGGCAGCCGCCTCATTCAATGTGAGCGGCGCCTGACCGAGGCTCAAAGGCCGGCCTGCAAAGGGCTTGAGGCCGCCTCGCGTCAAACAGAGCCAGGGGAGAAAAACCGAAATGAGCCCCAGCGGCCTTGCCCGACCCCGCTCAGAAGTGGATAGGGACATCTCAACCTTTCTCGTTCGATTCTAACCTCGAGTCAGACCCATAGAATCTCCATCGAGGAGAGGCCAACAGCCACCTGGGCCCAGCGAACGGCTCGGGCATCTGCTGGGAGGCAGGTTAAGAAGTAGCAGAATGCCACATGAGGGCTCTACCGACCCCATCAGCGAATGATGGATCCAGATTCCACACGAACATACCTGTTAGCGAGCTCAATGAGCACGACACTCGAGCCATCGAGGCAAGTGTCGTCAACTCAGCCCCTCCAGTTATGGAAACCGAGGATGGGGTAACACGCGAAAAAATGGCCGACCCCTGGTAGACCCTAAAGGGCTCAGGGGCTCAAGCTGCTCGACCCAAGATTGAGAGACCGAGGTTCCAAGGCTGACCAGCGAAGGGTCCGAGGCCACCTCGCGTCAAACAAGAGCCAGGGGAGAAAACACAAATGAGCCTCAGTAGCCTTTGCTCGACCCACATTAAGGCGAATAGGGTCATCTCAACCTTCTTGTTCAATCTAGCCTCTAGCCAAGCCCATAGAAACCCCATTGAGGGGGAATCTGTTGGAAGGCGAGCCAAGGAGCAACGGAACACCACCCGAGGGCTTTGCCGACCCTATCGTGAAGCAAACGGGATTGGATTCCATCCGAACATCCCCGTTAGCAAGCTCATAAAGCACGTCACTTGAGCCATCAAGGCAAGTAACGTCACCTTAACCCCTCCGGTTGCGAAAAAACCGCTGATGGGGCGACAGCACGGTCATGCGGCGATCACCAAAGTTAGGTAAGGGGTACAAACAAATACAAATGCAAGTTCACATCCCTCGCTCTGGTCTCCAGTAACATCTGACCCCAGCAACCACAAGGGGTCGGATCTCACTCGGGGGCTGATAAAGGTACGGGTACCTCCTTTCTTTTTTCGAAAAAATCATTACATCGGACTTCTTCCTCGCATCAAGACTGGCGGCAAGATTTGGGGGAACAGATTGGTAAGACCGCAAAAAGCCCACGCCCAAATGGCTATAGTAATTTTGCTCACCAGCACAATCAAAATTTCCCCTAAACACCACGGGCCCTACGGTCTTAACAAACGGAAGGGTCGATCGCATAAATCTTTTTCATCGCAAAAAGAGAAGAAGATAAGACCGAACAAACGAAACGAAAATTATGAAACGAAATCCACGAAACTGTTTCCAGGACACAAAAGTACCAACACTTGTTCACATATTACAGATAAGTGTTTATCAAACTTATTCAACTAACTACTTCTGCAAAGGGAGAACCTCTTCTTTTAGCCTGTTCGCCAGGTTCCGCGCAAGGGGAGTCATCACCTTTTCCATCTCGTCCAGCTCAGCATCTTCATAGACAGGTGCAAAGCCATGGCTCATTACCTCCAGGTTGATCTCCTGATCATAATGGAAATGGGCGACAGCAAAGGCTTGGGTGATCCTGGCGTGAAAGGCGTCCTCCTCAAGTTGGCCCACCCACGCTGTGATACCCACGGCATGAGCCGCAAGTGAGCTGGTTTCACCCGGCTACGCCACCCTCAAGGCATCGATGACCACCCTGATAGTGGCTTGCAGAAGGTCATGCTCATCACTCTCGGTTTGGAGGATCCCTCGCACTTCGGTAAGCTCCTTCTCTAGCCTAGTAGCGACGCTCTCAGCGTCCAACCTTCGGTTCATCGTGACTCCAAGATCCACCCGGAGGGAGTCGGCCACCCCACACGCCTCATCGCGCTCCTAGATGGCCTGGTCATGATCCTCACGGGCTATACTGCATTCTGAGCGAAGTTTTTCCTCGGTCCAGCGCAGCTCGTCCCGCTCCCCGCGCAACCGGGTGATCGTCTCAGTGCCCTAGTCCGCCCTCTGCTACAACACCGTGGACCTCTCCTCAGCCTTCAGCTTAAGGCCCCGCTCCATCTCCAGCTCCGCCAGGAGCTCACCGGCCTACTCACTGGCCACAGCATCCTTCTATAGCAGCTCGTCCTGCTCCTTTCAAAGCCTGGCGGTCACCTCCTCGTCCACCTTCACCCTCGCCGATAGGTCCTCAAACATCCCGTGGAACTCCTCCGCATCCCGACGCGCCTCAGCCTCCTACTACTAGGCGGCAGCAAGCTACGCGCCCACATCTCCTCATAGCCAGGCCTCCTCGGTGAGGTGGTCCCACTCCTCCTTCTGCTCGCAGAGGAACCAGGATTTATTTCGGCTATGAGCAACGATACACTGAAAAGAAGACCGGTATCAGAAATACGAAAACACAAGAACACATGAAGAGGGAAGATTAAGCAGGTACCTGGCCAGAAGGAATGAGGATCTCACATAGGGCACCATTGGCCTGGCTCAAGGCATCCATCACAGTCAAGAACCCAATGTCAAGATTCTCCCGCTCCATTCTCTCGGAAGCATCGTCGAGTGAAAAAAGAACCGACGTTGGGTCCTGAGCGGCCATCCACTGGAGCAGCGGCTCGCCCCGCGTGGGGGAGCGGCTGCTCCCTGACAACAAGGCTGGGGATGACCTTCTGCGGGTCCTCTCCACCACCGCCAGCACCCGGAGACCCTCCGGCCATGTCCTCCTCCATCCAGCCTACCCCGGGCACTGTGGCCTGGACCGTCGGTGGCGTGGATTGCGCCATCCCCTCGGATGCCACCATGGCGATAACCGACCCCGCCGAGCTTGTCGCGGTCGTGGCCACCTCCGTTTGGGCCATTGGCGGCACAAACTGCGCTGCTCTGTCGAACGCCACCGCGACTGCATCTGACTTTGCCCGACCCACGTCAGGCGCCGTCACTTGGGCCACTAGGGGCACTTATTGCACCACCCCCTCGGACACCACCATGGCTGCGTCTGGCTGCTCCCGACTTGGCGTGGTCATGGCCGCCTGCTCGGCAACCAGCGAGGGCACGGGCGCCACCGTGGGCGCCACCGGACCGGCCAACGAGGCTAAAATAGGGGCGACGTCGGGCAGCGCCATCCATCCCTCCTGGAGGGCAAGTCTCTTCTTGGGCACCGACCCTAGAGGGTGGCCCCATCGCTAGAATCTGCAAAAGGGAAAAAGGGCATAAGGTCAGAACAGAACAATAACAAGGGAAAAACGAGGGGAATCGGTGACATACTCTGGCGCTTTCGGGCAACGGGTACGTTTCGGGGATGAACCCCCGGACCCCTGCTCCAACTCATGTGGGCGGGACCGTTTTGAGCCTGCCCCCTACTCTAAGGCAGGAGGGCTCATCTCCCTTGTCTCCGAGGGCGCGGTGCCAGAGCCGCTCCCCTCCATTGGCTCGTGGGGCACGGTGACAGGCCCGCTTCCCTCCATCAGCTCATGGGGCACGATGTCGGAGCCACCCCCCTCCACTAGCACCTTGGGGACAGCCTCGGGTCCATCCCCTCCCATCCACCGATCCTCCGCTGGCACCCCGAGGGTGACAGTGGATCCACCGGCTCCCACTAGACCTGGGGGCAGGCGTGGCTCGACCATCCCCGCGAACTTGCTTCCCCCCATGTGGAACGGGAAGGGTCCTTGTGTGGGCAACAAGTCCTCGTCCACCAGGTCACCCCAATCCACGCTGGCTGCTGACTCATCATCAGACTCATCGTCATCATCGTCATCATCTTCACTGTCGATCTCCTCTCCTTGGTCACGCGCTTGCTGCTTCCGTATCGCCTTTTTCTTCGCAAGCTCCCTCGTCTTCTTGTCCCAACCGGCCAAGGCGTGGTTCACCGTCATCCAGGCTGGGTCCTTCGACAGTGGAGCCGAGCTGTCCTTGAAGAACAGTCCCCTTGGCTGGTCCTGCTATCCCAAGGTTGGTGTCAGGGGGTCGGAAATTCAAGTGAAAAGAGGAGCAGGGGGAGAGAAGACTTACGAAGTCAACGAACCCCAGTTTCGGCTACATTGGGGGATGCCCTGGCACTGGATACATGAAGTTAAGGATGGCTCCAACAGAGTCCTTCGTAGGCTCCATCGCCTCCTTGATGCGCTGCACCACTTCAGAGGGAGGGAGCGCCTTGTCGACAAGCACTGTCCCTTTGAACGACGCTTTGGGTACCATCTAATATAGGGGAAGCATGCGTGCCATCAGTGGCGCAACCCTCCTCGCATGGTAGGTGCCGATAATCCCTGACCCCTTCATGCCCCTCTCCTTCAGAGTTCGGATGGCAGCAGAAGGCCGTTGAGTTGCTTCTTTTCCTTGCCCGGGACACCCCACCCCCACGACCCTAGGGCCTCCAAGATGTAGCGCCCAGTGAAGGCTGGCAAGGGGGCGGCGGCATCATTATTGACACAGAACCATTGCGAATGCCACCCCTTGTTGGAGGTGGACAGACGCATTAGCGGGTATGCCCCCGCCTGGTTGTTGTAGAGGTGGATACTGGCACACCCCACCGGCGCATACAGATCTTGCTTCCCGACCTACCTCTTCACAAGATTGACGGCGAAGAGATACCGCCATAGGTCAAAGTGGGGGCTGATCCCTAAGAACCCCTCGCACAGGGCGACGAACGCCGCAACATGCTGGATCCCATTGGGAGTAAGGTGTTGCAGCTCCACCTGATAGTAGCCTAGTAGTCTCCAGAAAAACTGATGGGCGGGCATGGCGAATCCTCGCTCGTGGAGGTGAGCGAAAGACACGATGTACCCTTCAGGCGACTGTGGCTCGTCCTCTTCACCGGGTAGCCGCCACTCCTCGGTGGCGGTCAACGGGCAAAGGAGGCCTCGGTGGATGAGGCCCTCCAGGCGCTGAGGGGAGATGCTGGATTTGTACC
Organism: Miscanthus floridulus; assembly: GCF_019320115.1. Classification (NCBI taxonomy): domain Eukaryota; kingdom Viridiplantae; phylum Streptophyta; class Magnoliopsida; order Poales; family Poaceae; genus Miscanthus; species Miscanthus floridulus. The sequence goes on from NC_089595.1 coordinate 45,657,899, forward strand.
CTGGGTCCATTATGACGACAGGAGCAGCACGGGGAAGAAGGTAGCAGCGAGTTTGATGGCGGGAGCAGTATGGGCGTGAGAAACTCAGGCGATTGGCGACAGAGGCTGAGAATGCGAGGGCAAGGAGGCAAAGTACGGAACCCTAGGGGCAAACCCCGTGGTTTTATAGGGGGCGACAGATGTGAGAAGGGCAACGGTCCACCTCGATCTCCGAGCCCGCCACAACGCACCGCCGCGTCACATCATGGGACACGCGCACGCAATCCCTATCCCTTCCCATGAAAGTCGCGCCGAGCGGTTCGCCTCCCTCGGGTGGACTAGGACTCTCTTCCCACCAAGGGAACATGGGTCACAAAGCTTTTTCTCTCCAGCCCACCTAGGGTCCCGGAGCCCAAGGGTCGTCCCAACGAAGGATGGGCCCACAAAAATGACCAGGACTCAAGGACACAGGCATCACCAGGGCCTCAATCCACTGTCAAGCCCTAGCCAGGCCAACCCAGAATGAAATCCCCACAAATGGGATACCACGATTCCCCTTTAAAAATATCCAGTTGATAAAAATCCAAGTCTTACGGCCTTACCCACGGAGGGTCCGATACTACCCCCGGGTGATTCTACTCAAATCACCCGGGGGCTCGGGGGCTACACCCACTGGGTGCGCTCGCGCGCACCCTCTGGCAGATTAACTCCAACAAAATTGAAACACCCCCTGGGGGCTCGGGGGCTACACCCACCGGGTGCGCTCACGCGCACCCTCCGGTGAAATTAACTCCGACAAAATCAAAACACCCCCAGGCAATTCTGTCTGAATCACCCGGGGACTCGGGGGCTACTATTGGGGACCTAATACCGGGGTACCCAAGGAGGTGGAACTAATAACCATCGAATGCTAAAAACTCCTGAATGGACAAGAGCACTGTTGCGCTTCTTGCCCGAATGACGGGAATTTGGTTCCACCTCGCCCGATGCCCGTGGGCCAGCTCTGCCTCGCCCAAGGGCTAAGGGCTAGACTCCGCCTCACCCAACCCTCGAGGGCTGGACTCCACCTCACCCGACCCCCGAAGGCTGTGCTCAGCCTCGCCCAACGGATAAAAGCTAAGGCTCCACCTTGCCTGATGTCCGAGGCTGGGCCTCGCCTCGCCCAATATCCAAAGGGTGGCTCTACCTCACCGGACAACCACTCCCTGCTCCCTCATGATGATAGGCATAGGGTAAGACAAGACGTTCGGGTCAACCGCGGCATCGAGGACCATGACCTGCGCTCCTGTAGGAAAGTACCATTAGGGCATGATGGGACGGGTGCTTAGACCCTTCTAGGCGTGGCAGAGCCTGAATAGTGTTGCGGGTGCATGCTCTTCGCCCTACAGGGTTGTAGGCGCTGCCTTCAGCCTCCGGGCGAAGAACCCGACACGGACATACGACAACCACTATGTTCCAAATGGGGACTCCCGTCCTCTATAGTGGCAAATGAGCAGTCACCGTGCCATCCGCTCCCCACGGGGTCAGAGATCGACAACCCCGTCTGACACACCACCCGCAGGGGCAGGATGGGACGCACCCACTTGCTAAAAGAGGCCAGGGCATGGCCTACGAAGATCAACAAACATGCCACTCCTGACACGGTCTACCATGTTATGCAGAACAGGCGCAGGGAAAAGGGAGACCCAAATCCTTCAAAGGACCTTCTATACTCTTGGCATTTTCCTCTTTCTCCCATCTATAACCCCTGCTCCCCCCTTGGCCTATAAAAGGGAGGGCAGGGCTCCCCATTAGAGGGACCAACTTTTGACGGACAACACAACACAACACACATTAGAGACCTAGGACCAGTCCCTCTCTCGACCGTTTGTACCCCCTACTATGAACCATTTTCGGTGCTAATAACATGAGCAGCAACAGACTGGATGTAGGGACATTCAGCCCAAACCAGTATAAATCTTGTATCCTTTAGCACACCATCCGGGCCTAACGCGCATAAATATAAATTTACTAGCCGGTGCTTGTTCAAAACACCGACACAACTTATGAGAAGAACTGCAGTTACTTAGCAGGGAAAAATGTTAGGCCAATCCATTGCAGGAGTACTAGCAAAAGTACCTAATGTGGTTAAACTCTGTACATTCACTGTCATATACTTATAATCATGTTGTATAATTTATCATTCAAATATGAGGGTTCAATAAGATGGCACAATTACTCTGCACATAAATGTCATCCTTATTTTTGTATTGCAATGTTTAAGAGTGCTAGTTTTTGCTTGGCAACTTAACTTGATGGCATGATCTAGCCTTTAGGAAGTAACTGTTTAAATTGGCCATGTTGAGTGGTATGTGCTTGGTATTTGGTAACTCCACTTTTAGTATGATATTTGCTGGAACTATGGTAGCATGGTCCACTCCATGGTTCCTATATAATTTTGGTATTGTGCATCAGTATATAGCATATAAAGGCTTGCAATTAGAATGAGCTTAACTAGATGTTAGTCCACTCCATAGTTCCTATATAATTTTGGTTCTGTGTTGAATGTTGGCATTTTAAACAGATGTTTTATCTTTTTAGACAAGAAAGTCTTTGTTACAACAACAACAACAAAGTCTTTAAGTCCCAAACAAGTTGGGGTAGGTTAGAGTTGAAACCCAGCAAAAGCAATCAAGGTCTAGGCACATGACTAGCTATTTTCCAAGAACTCCTATCTAAGGCTAAGTTTTTGGGTATATTCCATCCTTTCAAGTCTCATTTTATTGCCTCTACCCAAGTCAACTTCGGTCTTCCTCTGCCTCTCTTCACGTTACTATCCTGGCTTAGGATTCCACTATGCACCGGTGCCTCTGGAGGTCTTCATTGGACATGTCCAAACCATCTCAACCAGTGTTGGACAAGCTTTTTCATGCTAAATCATGAAGAACAATTTAATTTGTTAGATGCTACAAGTACCTCCTCTCACAATGTAGCTTGCTCCATGCCACTTTATCTAGATAATATTTGTTCATTAGCTATATGTGAACTTAATATTCTAATACATCATGTTTGAATGACAACCTAATTTACTTAAATGTATAGGCAACCATGGCATGGTATGTAGTGCATGTTGGTCACGTGCCTGGGATTTATCGAACCTAGGAAGATTGCTATGCTCAAGTCAATCGCTACCCTGGTAATTTGCACAAAAAATACAACACAAAAGCTGAAACTTTGAGGGCCTACTATAGTCATCCGGTCTACCTTGCAAACCATGGACAACTCGCCTATTATGGTCCAATGAATGTAAACCATGGCAATCCACTGGCACTGGAGATTGAAAAGAAGCCACCCACCGGAGATGTGAAGATTAGGAGAATTGCTCCTTGGTCTTGGAAAGATCTCATGCTTTTATTTGTGGCTATGGTCATTGCTTTTCTTTTTTGGAAGTTGATGTAGGCTTAGTTTCGTAGAACAATAGGTGGACTTTGTTGTATGTGGTCAATCAAACAATGAATTTGTTCTAGGTGCACATATGCTATTATTTGACTTTGTTGTATGTGGACTTATTATTAGACTTTGCATTAACCATATTATATATATATATATATAATATGAACATATGCTATTAGTAGTTGTCCGCAGCCAAAACTAACCATGATCGTGTGTGGCAGAACCTCCTAAATTATAGGGCCCACATGCAGCTGTCACTGTCCAATGACCTTTGATGACCATGCATATGTTCCCGGTAACTTAAGAAGACTGTCAGGTGTCCTCGGGGAACCCCGAATCATCCATGATTTTCGAGCAGGATCCCATTACAGAGTCATTGTAGTATTACAACATTTATTCAAATATCTACATCAGAGTAAAATAGCAGAAGTCTTACAATAACTTAGTTTACAAAACAGTAGTTTCAAATCTTAAAAACTAAGTTCGATAATTAATACAAACCATAGTAGTAGTGGAGTGGCATTATTAACATAATACAAAACACACAATTAAACTGCCCTGCCTAAGGGCCACACATTTACTTGTCATTATCGAATTGAACAACAGTCATGCAGCACGGTCCAAAACAGACCTGCTCATGAGGCTCACCTGCAACAAGGGTCAATGAACCTTGAGTACAAAAGTACTCAACAAGACTTAACCGAAATAAAACTAAAAAGGCTCAGGAATTCAGGCTTAGGGATTCAAGGTATGGCTTTAGCAATAATCAAAGTTCTTTTGCGTAAAAGCTCTTTAACAAGATTCTTTATATCAACATTTTTATCATAAAAAAGATCATATACAAAGCTGACATGATCCGTATTGAGATCATGAAACTTCGTATCCAACACTTTCTCAAACCTTACTCAAGTTCCAGTTATTAAACTACGATGATGAATAGTGAGTTGAGTCTCCATGACCGAGGAGCAACGACGATTCGAACCGATTAAAACCCAGCTAGGGATTCCAGACCACATGACATATGTAGGTCCCTAACCTACATATACCAACCTACCCTTAGGTCCTCTAAAACAAGAATGGGTCCACGCCACCCGAGAATACAGTACTCCACCAATCCAGCCCATTGCCATGTGGGTACACGCTATTCCCACCATCTCTCCACTCCTAGTGCGCGAGTAGCCATTCTCGTAACAGAATCACCAAGTTAAGGCTTACCAGAGTATGTGGTTAGTACTACAAAGTCTCACCTCATGCAGTTCAACAACGGATGGGCCTCAATCGACACAGGCGGAAAGAACCCGTTCACAAGACATCCATGTCTTGTGGCTCTCATACACTGAGTCTGCCTAGTCTAGATTTATTATTCCACATGCTCATATCTCATGATAACAGAAGTAACCAAATGTAACCAAAGATCCATTTAAAACTCGCAGATGACAGGTAATCACCCGACTTTTATCTGTCTAAGCATGGCTAAGCATAACTAGGCATTTACGAAGTAAAACTGGTAACAAGGTAGATATGGAAAAACAAGGTTGGTAATGCACCAATTAGGTTTTCACTCACTCCTAATCACTTAATGCAGTATTGAAAAGAAAAAGCGATATAAATTTGTAAAACACAAGGTAGGTTTAAATGCATCCGGGGCTTGCCTTGATTGGCGGAAAAGTCAGGTTCCGGAGTCATCCCACTGATATCAAATCCGACATCAACAGACAGATTAACCTCCTCCTCAACTTGATTAACTACCACGTGCTCACTTTTGTTCACTACACGTAGTAACAATGCCATGTTTAACATGATGCGAGATACAAAACATGATGCTTGATAATGGATGCGAAAGTTAAAAACTTGAATACAACTTTCCTTCGCGGTACAGTTACAAGTCAAAACTAACTAAACCTTTTTCATAACACTTATTTCAATTGCCAAGGATCATTACCAACTAATGACCCAAGGTCATCACTCAATCCAAAAATTCAAACAAAACCTAAATCATTAAAGGTTACTATTTGCTTTTATGAATTAATTGTTTAATTCAAAATTATGAAATAAATCAACTTGTTCCAATTGAGCTCAAAATTTTTGTAAAGGTTCATCAAATGATAACTAAGTGGTAAAATAATTTTCATAATTTTTAGATAATTATTTAAACCTAGAAAAATCATGGAAATTCATTTAGTAATTAATTGAGCAATTTTTGTCACATTCAAAATGTAGTGACAAACAACATTTCATATTTTTCCTAAATATTATACAACACGGAGAGGTCACACAAAAATTTTCATAATTTTTGGAGCTCTACATAATTCTACACAAAAATAACAAAAACATACACTATTCATCAATTCTGAAAAAGAAAATTTTCATTTCAACTAACCGTCACTGACAGGGTGACCCCACCTGTCATCCCCGTCCTCCCGTGCTGACTACAGCGACTATGCGCGCTGACCGGCGATTTCTCGCCACCGGTGAGGTCAACGACGACGGGGAAGGCACCAACATGTTCATCACGACTAGGCGCACCTACTGATGTCACTACTTGCATCGATTACAGCTCAATACGAGCTCGACGCCCGCCATGGCGGATACGGCGGAGCGGCTGTGCTACGCCGGTGAAACAAGATCGGTAGAGCCTAAACAAATGGCCCAGGAAGACTCAGGAGCTCACCACGAACACGTTGGAGTCAATGGCCAAACCGGAGGAGCAACGGAGAACTGGGTCGATGGTCAGAGCAGCCGCCGCAGTGCGAGCAACGACGACGGTGATGTTCTGGTGGCTGTGGTGGAAGAAATGACCAAGCAATAAGGCATAAAGCACCACGACATCAAGGTGAAGCTAGAACAATACTTCGCAAGGACAAAGGCTCACCGCAGAGCGCTGGCCACGATGGCGCTCACTCGACGGTGGTGTTGCTGGCCGCAAGGAAGAAAGGCGACGAGCGGTGTTTCCTGGCGAAGTCAAGTGACTAGACCTAGTTGGATGGGTGCACAAGGAACAAGCAGAGCTACGAAGGGCTTTGCTGCGATAGGAACGGCGCTACGGCGTCGGTGCGAGCTCGTCAGAGTTGGGCGGTGGCAACGAGAAAAGCAGAGGAAGGAGAAAGGACGGCGACGACGGCGTTCCGGCCTTTATAGTGGGGCAAAGAAGCAAGGAGATGACATGCAGCAGCCTGCTCATGCCAGCACGAAGTCGGAGAAGGCCACGGGCGCGCCTGGAAGCCAGAGGAAGCTCGCCGGCGGTGACAGCTGCGCGATGGTACTGTTCCAACTAATTATAGAATTGCCACTCGTATAATTTCCCAAATTACTCCCAAATTTATATAGTAACTCAAAAATATCCAAAAATAAAAGTTGTTCCAAATTCAAAGTTCTACAACTTTTCTTTTATAACCATACCCAAATTCAGTTTACATTTTGAAATGCAAGTTTAAATTCAAAAAGGGGACATTTCAAGAATTTACGCCTTTTCAAATTACTTCAAATTTTATATAACAACTTTGAAAACTCCAAAAACAAACTTTGTATAACTTGACAAGCTCTACACTTTTGCTTTTAGGCTCAACCCCAAAATGTGCTTAGATTTTGAAATGGGTTTTCCAGGGTAAAATTAAATGTTGAAATCAGGGTTTTCGGAAATTCAAATCAATACAAAGATTTTTAACTCAATTCAAGCCATACAAGTCAACAAATATAACATAAAGGTAAACTTGTTTTAGTGTATGCATATCAAAATTTTCACTAACACATGAATGATGTGCTATGCATATGATGACATGGCATGTTTTAGTATTTAAACACCCAAGGTGTTACAATCCTTCCCCCTAAAAGAAATCTCATCCCGAGATTTAAAGTCCAAGGGTAAGTAATGGAAAAGGAAATGTGTTAGTCCAAAAACATCCAAAACTTGTTCATAAAATAGCTAAGGTCCCTTTACAAAACACAATTTGTAACGACCGAGCACAACTAACGTTATTCTATATTGACGCAAGAAACTCCAGAAACTTTTCTAGCAAGTAATCTTCGGATTCCCAAGTAGCTTCTTCTTCGGAATGTTGATTCCATTGTATCTTGTAGAACTTGATTGTTCTCCTTCGTGTGACACAGTCTTTCTGATCTAGAACTCGGATAGGATATTCAGAATAGGTCAAATCAGGTTCAAGTTCCACTCCTTCAACCTCAACATTCTGTTCAGGCACTCGAAGACACTTCTTTAATTGAGAAACATGGAACACATCGTGCACAGCTGAAAGATGTTCTGGTAACTTCAAGCGATATGCCACCTTTCCACACCTTTCCAAAATTTGAAATGGTCCAATATAATGAGGTGCCAACTTGCCTTTAACACCGAAACGGGTAACTCCCTTCATTGGTGATACCTTCAGATATACAAAATCTCCCTTGTTAAACACCAATGGTCTACGTCGTTTATCTACATAATTCTTTTGTCGGGACTGAGCTATCTTCAAATTACTTTGTATCTGCCTAACCTTCTCTTCTATTTCTTTCACAAGGTCAACTCCAAAGAACCATCTTTCCCCAGGTTCAGACCAATTCGGCGATGTTCTGCATCTATGACCATAGAGTGCTTCAAACGGAGCCATTCTAATGCTCTCTTGAAAACTATTGTTGTATGAGAACTCAGCCAAAGGCAAACATTCATCCCACTTATTGGAATAGTTAAGGACACAACACCTTAACATATCTTTGAGTACTTGATTGACCCTTTTAGTCTGACCATCAGTCTGTGGATGATAAGCTGTACTATACAGGAGTTTGGTACCCAACGAAGCATGCAATTGTTTCCAAAAGTTGGAGACAAACTGTGTACCCCTATCTGACACTATGGTCTTTGGTACTCCATGTAGGCTCATGATTCATGCTAAATACATCTTGGCATATTGGATAGTGGGGTATGTACTCGTGACTGGAAGAAAATGTGCTGACTTAGTTAGTCGATCTACAATAACCCATATTGAATCAAAGCCTTTAGATGTCTTGGGTAGACCAACAATAAAGTCCATACTAATATCCTCCCACTTCCAAGCTGGAATAGGCAATGGCTGTAACTCCCCAGCAGACCTCAAATGTATAGCTTTCACTTTTTGACAAGTATCACACTTGGCTATATACTGGGCAATCTCTATCATCATTTTGGTCCACCAAAATCTCTGTTTCAAGTCATGGTACATCTTATTACTTCCTGGATGAATAGATAACCTAGTAGCATGTGCCTCTTCAAGAATTGACTGTCGCAACTTAGGAACCTTTGGTACCACAAGACGATTCTTGAACCATAGCACACCTTCATCATCTATTTTGAAGCATTCCGCTTTTTCCATTACGGACTCTTTCTTTGATATGGGCTATACCCTTATTTTCTTTCTGAGCGGCAATAATCTGGTCTTGAATAGTTGATCCAACAGTTATATTGGTCAAACTACCTTGTTGAATTACCTCTATACTCAACTTTTCCATCTCTTAGCATAAAGTCAAATCCATTGTTTTTACTGTCAGACAATTGCAATGACTCTTACGACTGAGGGCATCTGCAATCACATTTGCCTTACCAGGATGGTAATGTACTTCCAAGTTATAATCTTTAATCAATTCTAACCATCTTCTTTGTCGCATGTTCAATTCTGATTGAGTAAAGATATATTTTAAACTCTTGTGATCTATATACATATGGCAAGTATTACCAAGCAGGTAATGCCGCCAAATCTTCAGAGCATGGACAACTGCTGCTAACTCCAGATCATGAGTTGGATAATGTTCTTCATGTTGCTTAAGTTGTCTAGAAGCATAGGCAATGACTTGGCCTTCTTGCATCAATACACATCCAATACCAATACCAGAAGCATCACAATAAACGTCAAACGACTTCTCGATATCTAGTTGTGCTAATACTGGTGCAGTGGTTAACAATCTCTTCAAAGTCTGGAAGGCTTCTTCACAATCAGATGACCAGACAAACTTGGCTTGGTTCTTCAACAACCTAGTGATGGACTTAGATATTCTAGAGAAATCTGGGATAAAACGACGGTAATAACCTGCCATTCCAAGAAAACTCTGAACCTGATGAACTGTGGTTGGTGGTTTCCAATCTAGTACATCCTTAACTTTGCTTGGATCCATAGCAACTCCTTTAGCTGACAAAACATGTCCTAAAAATTGTACTTCCTTTAGCCAAAAGTCACACTTACTGAACTTGGCATAAAGCTGAAGTTCTCTCAAGCGGGTCAGAACAATTCTGAGGCATTCCACATGTTCTTTCTTGTTCTTAGAATATACTAAGATGTCATCAATGAAGACCACTACAAACTTGTCTAGCTCAGGCATGAATACTGAATTCATCAGATACATGAAATGGGCTGGGGCATTCGTTAAACCAAAAGACATTACCAGGTATTCATATAATCCATATCTTGTGGTAAATGTCGTTTTGGGAATATCTTCAGGCTTAATTTTGATTTGGTGATAACCTGACCTCAAATCAATCTTGGAGAAAACTTTGGCTCCAGCCAGTTCATCAAAAAGTAAGTCGATCCGAGGTAAGGGATACTTATTCTTAATTGTCACTTCATTCAACGGACGATAGTCAACACACAACCTCAGGGTCTCATCTTTCTTCTTCACAAAAATTGCAGGACATCCCCAAGGTGATGAACTAGGTTGGATAAATCCTTTATCAATCAACTCTTGCAACTGAGTCTTCAACTCGGCTAATTCCTTGAGAGGCATCCTATAAGCTCTTCGAGAGATCAAAGCTGTTCCAGGTTTTAACTCTATGTTAAACTAAACATCGCTATCTAGTGGTAGATCAGGTAAATCTTTAGGAAAAACATCCAGAAATTCACAGACTACCGGGATATCTCTAATCTCCTTGATGGAAGTCGCACAAACTTTTTCCACTGATCTCCTTAAGGTTGGAAGTTGGATAAGAAGCTAAGAATTACTATTAGGCAAACTCACCCTTATTATCCTATTCAAAGCATCTATAATAGCATTATGCTGATACATCCAATTCATTCCCAAGATCACATCTATATCCTGATCCTTGAGAATAATCATGGTAGTGGGAAAAATATGCCCACCCAGGTTTATGGGTACCTGGTATACCATTTCCTTAGTACACAGACGTCCCCCGGGCGACTGTATAAAGAAATTTTCCTTTGTTTCCCCAATTGGAATTTCATGCTTTACGACAAAGGTTCTATTGATGAATGAATGAGATGCACTAGAATCAAAAAGCATAACTATAGGATGATCAGCGATAGAAAACATACCCAGCATCACGGGCTCCCCTTCTAGAATCTCCCCGGCCTGAATATAGAAAACCCGCCCCATCTTCTTTTCATCTTTGCCCTTCTGAGCATTCTGATTATTGTTCTTATTTTGAACTTGACCCTGTTGTTGATTGCCAGGAGCCTTCTGAGAATTTGGATTATACTGTTTGGGATACAGACATTCCCTGGAGAAATGACCAGACCTTCCACAATTGTAACATGGATAACTGTGACCCTAGGGCGTTGGAGCACGGACACCAGAAGCATTTGTTTGTTGTGGATTCTAGTAAGTTGTGGCAGGATGAACATTTGATTGTTGCCCAGCTTGGAACTATGGTGGACAATAAGGAGGACGATAATGATTGACTGGGTGATAGATTATCTTTTGCCTCTTTTGATTTCCACCAAAAGATCCAGATGGCACTCTTTTTCTTCTTGATCTCCTTATGCTGCCGATATTTTTCCTCTGAAGCAATAGCAATGTTCACTGCCTCATGATAAGTGACATTGGTACAGGTAGTCATCATTGTCTGCAGTTTGGTATTCAGACCTCGCATAAACCATTTCTTTTTCTTAGCATCTGTGTTGACATGTTCAGATGCATACTATGACAGGTGATTGAATCTACCCACATATTGCACAACTGTTTGATCCCTTGCTTCATAGCCATAACTCCCTCTAGGATATAATGGGCTCGGAAAGCAGTATGGAACTCTGCCCAAGTTAACTGAACACCCGCTGGTTGCATAGCCACAAGGTTTGCCCACCAAGCACCTGCTGCACCTCTAAGCTGTTGGGCAGCAAAAATAGGTTTCTGATACTTCGTGCAGGGAATGAGATCAAACTTTGGCTCCATTGTACGAAGCCAATCATCAGCTTCCAGTGGTTCATCTGCCTTGGTAAACACCGGTGGTCTTGTATCTGTGAAATCAACATACATAGCTTCATGCCTAGGATGATTGCAACCATGGTTCCCTTGCATCATATTCTGATTACTCTGAGCTATCTCTCGAAGCAATCAAGCATTTTCAACAGTCACATTGACAAGGGCGGCGATAGCATCAGCCAGATTTGGTGGAACTGGTGGCAGATCAGGAATACCGTCCTCATCTTGTGAAGTACCAGGAATATGCGAACCCCGCGTACGATGCATCTTTTCATGACAAACCAAACTTTACTCACAAGCCTTTATTGAACTATTAAAAGAACTGACTACAAACATATTACACTGGTTCACTTATTTAAGCACAAGCCCGCACCTAAACAAGACTACTTAACTTAACTAGATCTCACTATTTTACAACTCTACTCTTCTCCTCGACCACATCAAACCTCGTGATCGGTATCCATTCCGGAAACATTTCCACCTTCATTATCACTTTCATCGACCACTAATTCTTCTAGATCTTCTTCTTCTTCCTCTTCAAGTTCATCATTATCAGCAATGATGACACCTGGGTCCATGGCATCTACCTGAGGTTCATGATTTGGATCCAGGAGATTGCTCAGCCTATGGACTTCTTCATGCAGATTGGTAGAATATTCTTCTAAATCTTCTACATAAAATTCTAGCTCATGCGCTCTAGCTCTAGCTACATCTTCCCTATGCCAAGCCTCATTTCTCCCTTCCACCATACGAACTAACATACGCTCGCAGTTCTTATGAGCGGTGGTGAGACACCTCAATTTATTCCATAACTCGCCCACATGGATAGCATCCACAGCCCTATCTCTAGTAGCCTATGCTAACTCTGCCATAAGCCTCTGTATCTCTGCCTAGGGATCAGGCCTAGAGCTACTACTACTAGCACTGTCACTCCTAGGGGCAAGCTAGTGATGAGGAACTCCTTTAGGTCCAACGGACTTATGGGGCGTTATCTTGGTACGAGCCATACTGTAGGAAGCAAGATTAATCCAAATAAGACAATCTGATACAAGTCTCAATAGCAGCCAGGATGGATTACACTATTTAACCCAGACTCACTACTTAACTCCAGACTAAGAGGGAAAGTAAGTAACAAGTGGATTAATCACAATGCATGAATCGTTCTTACGAACATAAACATCAAAACTTATAAGGTACAACAACAGTTGTTAATATATAGGGCATAATAAAATTACTACTCCACCACACAAAGCCTTTTTAATCAAATAAGGAATGGTGAGAATGAAATAAGATAAGCCAGAAGCAATTTGGACCAAATTAACAAGTTATATTTATTTGTCCCAAATCATTTTGAAGTTTTTTGTAAAATAATACAACAAAGACTTTGTAACGATCGCTCTGATACCATTCTGTGGCAGAACCTCCTAAATTATAGGGCCCATGTAACACCTCTGGTGTTTTGACCTAACACTAAAACTTGCCATGTCATCATATGCATTGCAAAGCATTCATAAAGTAGAAAATTTTGAATGCATTCACTAAATAAGCTTTATTTCATAATGTTGTTATTTCATGTGATGTGATTCAAAACCCTAAATAAAGATCATGACCACAAGGGTCAAATTTCATGTGATCATGTGAGGTCATGTGTCATTTGACTCAAATAACCCTAATGGGCCATGTTACTGGTCAAAAATCAAAGTTAAAGTAAAAGGAAAACAAATCAAATTTGGATTCAAATTCAAATCACAAAAGTCCTTTTTGCCCCTTTTGTCTAATTCAAAATCCATTTGGAATTTGGGGTTGAGGCAAAAAGCAAAGTTGAAGATTATTTTATGTGGATCAACTTTGGTATTCAAAGTTTTTCAAGTTTACATATAAAATTTGGAGTAATTTTGAAATGATTCAAATACTCAAATGCACCCCAAATTCAAATTTCAAAATGGAGGCAGAATTTGAAAATGTTCCTAGAAGCAAAGTTGTAGAGTTTGAAAAATTGAGCAACTTTCATTTTTGGAGATTTTCAACTTCTTTAGAAAAATTTGGAGTAATTTGTAAAATGAACTCAGTGGCAAATCTGTAATTATTTCAAAATTTCAGGTAACTATAGGGCGCCACCGCCTCACCGCCGGCGTTCTTTCTCCGGCCTTCCAGGCGCCCCTACGACCGCCCTTGGCTTCGCGCTGGCGCAGGGAGCACGACGCGTGTCGAGTCCGCGCGCTCCTGGCCGAGCTATAAGAACCAGACGACGCCGTTCACTTTTCTTCCTCCTCTCTGTTTTCCCGACGCCGCCGTCTCAACTCCGGTGAGCTTCTCTCGTCTCCTCAGCACAAGCAAGCCCTGTAAAAGCCGTGTTCCAGTTCCGCCTGCTCCTTGCGCATCCGACCGAGCTATTGCTACCACCTAATTTTGCCGAGAGCTCGCGGTACACGTTCATCTTCCTCGCGGCCGGCGACCTCAACGAAAGCTCCGATTCACCGTGGCCAGCCTCGTCCGGTGAGCCGTTGCCCTTGCTGGTTGACTCTATGGATTCGCCTCGATGCTGTAGTGCTCATTCCACTCTTGCCTGCTCATTTTGCCCACTACAGTCGCCGGAACGCTGTCGTCGACGAGGTCCGCTCCGCCGTGATCCCGGTCACCGTCGAAACGCGTCACCATAGCTTCTCCGGTCTCGCCTGTTGCTTCAACACGATCGGGGTGAGCCACTGATGCTTCCTGTACTCTCTGTTTCACCGTTACTGGCCTTGTTTCGCTGGCGTAACACTGCCATGCCACCGCGTCCGCCATGGTCGGCGTTAGCTTTGTTCCATGTCGTAATCAACCTCCGTAGTGCCACAGATCGATGCGCCTAGCTCTTGTGAACATGTTGGTACTTTGGCCGTCGCTGTTGGGCTCACCATCGGCGAGCTAGCGCCGGTCAGCGCCATCGGAGCCACGGTCAATGCCCAAGGTTGGGGATGACAGGTGGGGGCCGGCTGTCAGTGAGAGCAAGAGAGAGAATAGTGAGTTTTGTTATTTTCTGATTTTGAATAGTGCTGAATCTTTGGAAATTTGTAGGAAAATAATCATAGCTCCAAAAATTCTGAAATTTTGTGTGTAGCTTCTGTACATGCTCTATTATGGTTTAAAAATATGAAACTTGAAATTTGAATAAATTTGTAATGTTCAAATATTCAGTCCATTAATTAATAAATGCAATTTCCATGATTTTTGTAGGCCAGTGTATAATTCCAAAAATTATGAAATTTGTTTTGGTACACTAATTTGTCATGTGGAAGCTTACATAAAAGTTTCATGTCATTTGGAACAAGTTCATTTTTGGGCTTATTTCCAAATTAATTCAAAAATAAATAAAAGCAAACCCTAAGTGTTTGATTAGTGTTGAATCTTGTTTTGGTCATGTTTTGTGACTAGTAGAGTTTCAAGATTCATTTGGTCAAGTCACATGTGTGGTTCTTGACGGTAGGATTGCAAGTTGGTTTTGTTGGCTTGCAACTGTACCGTGAAGGAAAATCGTATTCGGGGTGTTTTTACATTTCATGTATCATGAAAGCATCATGTTTATGTTATCATCATGTTAAAGCATATGTTATCATTTCGTGTAGAATCCGAGAGTGAAACGATTCTAGTTGAGCAAGTTCTGGAAGAATCCCCGGTTGTCATGGGATTCGGTAATCGTGATACTGATCCGGAACCTGAGATCGTCAACGAAGGCAAGCTCCGGTTTATGCATTAAACCCTTACCTTGTTTACTTTGAAAAGTTTATCAACTATGTTACTTATTGCATTAAGTTAATTTATTCAAATGTTTCCTACTTGATGCATTGCCTACCTTGATAATTATTTACCATCCTTGAAGATGATTTCATTTACAAAGGCGTAGTATGCTTAGTATGCTTTATGGTAGGCTTTCAAAGTAAAAGTTTTGATACAATCAAAGATGGCATACTAGCCCAAGAAAGAAAGAAGGTAGAATGAACTAGAGACTAGTCGGGTGACTTACCTTGAATGTTGGGTAATGTTGCCGACTATGTCACTTAAAGGCCACTCATTGTGGATCTTCTGAACGAGACACTTTGTAGTACTGGTCACATACCCCGGTAAGCCTACTTCGGCTAATCCGATACTAAGATGAATGCCCACTCACTGGGAGTGGAGAGATGGCGGGAGTAGCGTGTACCCTCATGGCTGGAATGTGGCCAGATTTGAGGTGTGCTGTGCTCTTGGGTGGCGTGGAGACAGCTTAGTATAGGAGGATCCGATAGCGAGGTTGATATATGCAAGCTTAAGTTCTACATATGTCGTGTGATAAGGAATCCCCAGCTAGGACTTGAATCAATTCGAATTGCCGGTGCTCCGCGGATATGGAGACTCGATTCATTACAGAAGCAATGCAAGACTAGTGAATTACTAAAATATGAGGAAAGAATGGAATGAGAAGGAATGGGAATATGGGAAATGTACATTTAGTTGAGATAATGAACTAAAAGAAATTAGGGGTAAAACTTGAAAATAGAATGAAGAATACTAAGCTTTTGGCAAAGAACTTTTGAATCTTGCTACATCCTTACCTTGCCCCAAACCCCTGCATCTGTAAAGTCTTACACCCCGTTACGCCGGGTTAGTCTTGTTGAGTACCTTTGTACTCAGGGTTTGTTAACCCTTGTTGTAGGTGAGTCGCATGTGCAGGCTTGTTTTGGTCCCTGCTGCATGTCTATGTTTGAAGTCAATGACGATGAGGAGTGATGAATGGCCTTTGGACAAGGCACTAGTTTGTATGATAAATAAAGTTAATGTAATATTATCCCGCTACTATGGTTGTATGAAACTTATGGTATTGTAAGTTTGAAAACAACTAGTTTGTAAACTTTGTTACCTTAAGACTTCCGCTATCTTTTACTCTGATGTATATATTTGAATAAACTATTGTAATCTGTAATGTCTGTGATTGGGATCCTGTTTGAAAAGAGAATCGTGGATGATTTGGGTTTCCCGAGGACACCCGACAGACCTTTTAAGTTGTTGGGAACTCATCTATGCTATCAAAGGTCTATTGAGACGACAATAGGTGCACGTGGGCCCGATTTCTCAGGAGGTTCTGCCACAGCTGGTATCAGAGCAGTTCTCGTCTAAGAGCATTGTAGGTTAGTTTGGAAAACCTTCAAATTGATTTGGATCAAAGAAAGTAAACTTGATATTTTAAAATTCAAATTTCTTTCTTCTTAACTACGATCTAGACTCAATCCTATCTTATTTGAAAGTTTGTGGCGGATAATATGATTAGGTTTGTCCTATGTATTAAAAATCTAGTACTTATGATTATATAAATCTTTTGTACCCAGATTCGTAAGATCGATTCATGCATCATGCTTGAGCACCTTGCATAATAATTCCCCTTAATAGTGGGTGGGTAAGTAATGTCAATCCCATTCTTGCTAACCTCCTTTATCCTCAAGCTATTCTTATAGTCCTACCTTAAATCCTACAGGCTATGGCTAAGACCAAGGTGACCGCACGCAAGTCCACGGGACCTCATGGAGTCCCTCGTCACCAGTTGGCACCGCGAAACTATGAGCTTGGTGAAGGAAGTGCCAAGAACCTAGGAGATGAAGGATCTTCAAGCAATTCCACCAACATCGAGAGCCTTACCAAGGAGCTCAATACTCTTCGTTGAGCTCATGCTAAAGATCAAGAGGAACTGGCGGAAATGCAAAGAGGCATCACCATGACCATGGAGCTATGGAATGAAGCCTGGACATGAGAGGATGTGGCCAATGAACGCGTCAATGAGTTGGAGTTCTACGTAGAAGACCTGGAGATGGACAATGCCATTCTTCATGAGAATGTCCATCTGCTGTACGCTCAACTTCATCCTCCTCATGGGGATGGTGAAGTTACAGATGAAGAAATGATGGTAGATCCAGGAGAAGTCGAGAATGAAGAAGAGGAGGATCCTGAGGAGTTAGTGTACTTCTCAGATGAAGATGAGGTTTCGTCCGATATGGGCACGGATGCCGATGACTGAGAGCCTGGAGTAGTAATAGTTCCTTTACTGCTTTCCTAGTAAACCAGGGTTGTCTTGGGGGATACAAGACATGTAATTTAAATAAGTAACCCTTTGTAGCATGGAACCTTTTTAAATGCTTTCAATAAAGAATAATGTAAGTAAACATGTTTCTCTAATAGATGCCTTGTCCTATCACCCGAACTGGTGCTAGTGGCTCGCATGACGATGATGAGTGCCCAAATCCTCCACCAATGCCTTTGACTATGGCAGATGCCATCGCCGCACTTGTTAATGCAACGGCAGAGAATGCTAGGTTGTTAAGGGAATTGGCGCAGAACCAACAGGCACCATACCCTAATCATGGTTGTCGTAATAATAGAAATGACGAGTCAACCTATGTTGATTTTACTGACACACATCCACCAGTGTTCTCTAAGGCAGAAGAACCTTTAGAAGCTGACGATTGGCTTAGGACAATAGAGCAAAAGTTTGAGCTAATTCACTGTACCGAGATTCAGAAACCAAGGTTTGTGGCACAGCAACTCTGAGGAGCTGCTAGTGCCTGGTGGGCAAATTTGGTAGCAGTACAGCCCACAGGTCACCAAATCAACTGGAGGGAGTTCAAGGATGCCTTCAGGGCACACTATATTCCAGACGGTGTGATGACCATGAAGTTAGAAGAGTTCTTGGCTCTTAAGCAAGGGGAGCACCCGGTGATGCATTATGTTGGGCGCTTCAATCACCTGTCGCAGTATGCTATAGAGTATGTGAATACTGACAGGAAGAAGAAGAATCATTTTCTTAGAGGCCTGAACACTAAACTTCAAACCATGATGGCAACTTGTGGTAACGCAACTTACCATGAGACAATCAACATTGCTATCGCTTCAGAGGAGAATTACCGCCGACACAAGGAGGCGAAGAAAAAGAAAATATCTGCTTCCGGATCGTCGAGTGGAAAGCGTCAGAAGATAGTCTACCATCCTCAGAATCATGGCCGTGCACCATTCCGCCCACAACAAGGCCAAGGCAGGCAGCAAATCTTTATTCATCCTGCAACTAATACGCCTTACCCTCATCAAGCACCGCAGCAGCAAAATAATACAAATAATGCAAACCGCAATGCTACTCCCCAGAATCACAATTATCCATGCTATAATTGTGGTAAACCCGAACACTTTTCTAGAGAATGTTCATATCCCAAGAAGAATAATCCTAACGCACCCAAAGCCCCGATTACTCAAGCTCAGAATCAGTACAAGGGCAATGCTCAGAATAATCAGAAGGGTCAGGCTAAGAAGAAAACTGGAAGGGTCTTCTATACTCAAGTGGAATCTATTCCAGAAGGAGAACCAGTAATGATGGGTATGTTTCCCATTGCTAAGCATCCTGCAATTACCTTATTTGATTCTGGTGCATCCCATACATTCATCAATCATACATTTGTTGTGAAGCATGGGATAGCTATTGGGGAAACAAAAGAACCGTATCATATACAGTCGCCCGGGGGACGAATCTGTACAAGGGAGGTAGTTCAGCATGTACCTATTGATTTGGGAGGTTATGAGTTCCCTACCAATATGCTGATATTAAAGGATCAAGATATAGATGTGATCCTTGGTATGAGCTGGCTAACTCAACACGGGGCTATCATAGATGTCCTGCATAGAACCATAAGGGTAAATGCACCTGACAGCAAAACCCAACTTCTCATCCAACTTCCCTTTCCTAAGAGTATAGTGGAAACAGTCTATGCAACTATTGTTGAAGAAGCTGAGAAAATTTCAGTGGTATGTGATTTTGCGGATGTCTTTCTTGATGATCTGCCTAGTCTGCCACCAGACCGAGATGTGGAGTTTAGAATTGATCTAAATCCAGGAATAGCACCAGTATCCAGAAGAGCATATAGGATGCCACCCAAAGAACTAGCAGAATTAAAAATGCAACTACAAGAGTTGTTAGACAAGGGTTTCATTCAACCCAGTTCATCACCTTGGGGATGCCCTGCTATCTTCGTGAAGAAGGACCAAACCTTAAGGTTATGTGTTGACTATCGGCCGTTAAATGAAGTCACCATAAAGAACAAATACCCCTTACACCGAATTGATTTGCTTTTTGATCAACTTGTGGGAGCTAAGGTGTTCTCGAAGATAGACTTGAGATCAGGCTATCACCAGATTAAGATCAGATGAGAAGATGTGCCGAAGACAGCATTTACTACCCGATATGGTCTATATGAGTATCTAGTCAAGTCTTTTGGGCTGACCAATGCCCCGGCTCATTTCATGTACCTAATGAACTCAGTTTTCATGCCTGAGTTGGATAAGTTTGTCATGGTGTTCATTGATGACATTCTTATCTATTCTAAGAGCAAAGAGGAACATGCAGAACATCTCCGCATTGTTCTACAAAGATTAAGAGATCACCAACTATATGCCAAATTCAGTAAATGTGCATTTTGGTTGGAGGAAGTACAATTTTTGGGTCATGTGCTATCTGCTGAAGGTATAGCAGTTGATCCGAGCAAGGTAGAACAAGTCCTTAACTGGAAAGCACCTACAACTGTTCATCAAGTTCGTAGTTTTCTAGGGTTGGCAGGGTATTATCGTCAATTCATCCCTAACTTCTCTAGAATTGCGAAGCCAATTACTGGATTGCTGAAAAATCAAACTAAGTTTGTATGGTCAACAGAATGTGAGAAGGCCTTTCAGACATTGAAGAAGTTGTTGACAACTGCACCAGTATTAGCACAACCTAATATCGAGAGGCCATTTGATATCTATTGTGATGCATCTAGAATTGGTATTGGCTGTGTTCTTATGCAAGAAGGCAGAGTCATAGCATACGCTTCCAGACAACTCAAGAAGCATAAAGAACATTATCCCACCCATGATCTTGAATTAGCCGCCGTTGTTCATGCACTCAAGATTTGGCGACATTATTTATTGGGCAATATCTGTCATATCTATACGGATCACAAAAGTTTGAAATACATCTTCACTCAGTTAGAGTTGAATATGAGGCAAAGAAGATGGTTGGAACTTATCAAAGATTATGATTTAGAAGTGCACTATCATCCGGGCAAGGCTAATGTGGTTGCCGATGCCCTGAGTCGCAAGAGTCATTGCCATTGTTTGACTGTGAAACCTCTGCAGTGAATGTTGTGTCAAGAGATGGAGCATATGAATTTACAAATCATAGAACAAGATTCCCTATCCAATATTGCAATTGAATCCACTATCAAGGATCAGATCATTGATGCTCAACGAAAAAGTAAGGGCATAGCCCATATCAAGGATAAAGTTAGATCTGGAAGACCAACATGTTTCAAGATCGATGAATCAGATGTCGTATGGTTCAAGGATAGATTGGTAGTACCCAAGAATCCGGAGCTGCGAAAGCAGATTCTTGATGAAGCTCATTCTACAAGATACTCCATTCATCCGAGTAGCAACAAAATGTATCATGATCTGAGAAAGAGATATTGGTGGACCAAAATGAAAATAGAAATAGCTCAATATGTAGCCAAGTGTGATATTTGTCAGAGAGTCAAAGTGGTTCATATGAAGACTGCAGGTCCATTACATTCGTTGCCAGTTCCATCTTGGAAGTGGGAAGATATTTGTATGGACTTCATCATGGGATTGCCTAGGACATCTGCAGGCTACAATTCAATATGGGTTATTGTTGATCGCCTAACCAAGATAGCTCATTTCTTACCAGTCAGAGATAAATATCGAGCGGAACAATATGCCAAGCTTTATCTTGATAGAATCTTCAGTCTGCATGGGGCACCCAAGACCATTGTCTCTGATAGAGGGTCATTGTTCATATCCAAGTTTTGGAAAAGTCTACATGAGTCTTTAGGAACTAAACTTATCTGTAGTTCTGCTTATCATCCGCAAACAGATGGACAGACTGAAAGGGTAAATCAAATTCTTGAAGATATGTTGAGAGCATGTGTCCTTTCCTTTGGTGCTAAATGGGATGAATGCCTTCCCTTAGCTGAATTCTCATATAACAATAGCCATCAAGAGAGCATTAAAATGGCACCATTCGAAGCACTGTATGGCCATAGGTGCCAGACACCTTTAAATTGGTCAGAAGCTAGAGAACGTTGGTTCTTTGGACCAGTTGTGGTCAAGGAAGCTGAAGAGAAAGTTAAACTCATACAAGCCAATATGAAGGTAGCTCAATCCCGATAGAAAAGCTATGCTGATAAGAGGAGACAGCCGCTAGAATTCAAAGTGGGAGATTATGTCTACCTCAAGGTATCACCAATGAAAGGAGTTCATCGTTTTGGGATTCGGGGAAAGTTGGCGCCTCGTTATGTAGGTCCTTTTCAAATCCAACAACGGTGTGGACCTGTCGCCTATCGCGTCAAGCTACCAGATCACATGTCAGCTGTGCATGATATCTTCCATGTATCTCAGTTAAAGAAGTGTCTTCAAGTACCTGACCAAGAGATCGACTTTGGTGATGTAGAACTAGAACCTGATTTGACTTATGCCGAGTACCCCATTAGAGTCTTAGATCAGAAAGATCGAGTTACTCGAAGGCATACAATCAAGTTCTACAAAGTACAATGGAATCAACACACTGAAGATGAAGCTACTTGGGAGTCCGAGGATTACTTACAAGAGAACTTTCCTGACTTCTTCGCTTCTATCTAGTTGCAATACCTTGTTTATGTTGTAACTTGTCTCGTTTGACAACAGAATGGAAAACCCCCTCACTAGCCTTTTGAATAAAGTTCTGATGTGTTAGCTTGACACATTTCCTTTTCCATTACTTAGCCTTAAGTTTTAAATCTTGGGACGAGATTTCTTTAAGGGGGAAGGGTTGTAACACCTCTGGTGTTTTGACCTAACACTAAAACTTGCCATGTCATCATATGCATTGCAAAGCATTCATAAAGTAGAAAATTTTGAATGCATTCACTAAATAAGCTTTATTTCATAATGTTGTTATTTCATGTGATGTGATTCAAAACCCTAAATAAAGATCATGACCACAAGGGTCAAATTTCATGTGATCATGTGAGGTCATGTGTCATTTGACTCAAATAACCCTAATGGGCCATGTTACTGGTCAAAAATCAAAGTTAAAGTAAAAGGAAAACAAATCAAATTTGGATTCAAATTCAAATCACAAAAGTCCTTTTTGCCCCTTTTGTCTAATTCAAAATCCATTTGGACTTTGTGGTTGAGGCAAAAAGCAAAGTTTAAGATTATTTTATGTGGATCAACTTTGGTACTCAAAGTTTTTCAAGTTTACATATAAAATTTGGAGTAATTTTGAAATGATTCAAATACTCAAATGCACCCCAAATTCAAATTTCAAAATGGAGGTAGAATTTGAAAATGTTCCTAGAAGCAAAGTTGTAGAGTTTGAAAAATTGAGCAACTTTCATTTTTGGAGATTTTCAACTTCTTTAGAAAAATTTGGAGTAATTTGTAAAATGAACGCAGTAGCAAATCTGTAATTATTTCAAAATTTCAGATAACTACAAGGCGCCACCGCCCCACCGCCGGCGTCCTTTCTCTGGCCTTCCAGGCACGCCTGTGACCGCCCTTGGCTTCGCACTGGTGCAGGGAGCATGCTGCGTGTCGAGTCCGTGCGCTCCTGGCCGAGCTATAAGAACCAGACGACGCCGTTCACTTTTCTTCCTCCTCTCTGTTTTCCCGACGCCGCCGTCTCAACTCCGATGAGCTTCTCTCGTCTCCTCAGCGCAAGCAAGCCCCATAAAAGCCATGTTCCAGTTCCGCCTGCTCCTTGCGCATCCGACCGAGCTGTTGCTACCACCTAATTTCGCCGAGAGCTCATGGTACACGTTCATCTTCCTCGCAGCCGGCGACCTCAACGGAAGCTCTGATTCATCGTGGCCAGCCTGGTCCAGTGAGCCGTTGCCCTTGCTAATTAACTCTATGGATTCGCCTCGATGCTGTAGGGCTCATTCCACTCTTGCCTGCTCATTTTGCCCACTACAGTCGCCGGAACGCTGTCGTCGACGAGGTCCGCTCCGTCGTGATCCCAGTCACCGTCGAAACGCGTCACCATAGCTTCTCCGGTCTCGCCTGTTGCTTCAACACGATCGGGGTGAGCCACTGATGCTTCCTATACTCTCTATTTCACACTACTACACAAACGAATATGCGCAGCGTTGCACTTTTGCACTCCGTGGCGGGCACCTATTTTTGCCCGCTGCGGTAAATCCCACGATTTACCGCGGCGGGCATTTTTTATTTACCGCAGCGGTCACTTTTGCCCGCCACGGTAAATCGATTTACCGTGGCGGGCATCTTAATATGCCCGCCACGGTAAATACCCTATTTACCGTGGCGGACATCGTAAGGTGTCCGCCACGGTAAATCGATTTACCGTGGCGGACATATTAAGATGCCCGCCGTGGTAAATACCCTATTTACCGTGGCGGACATCGTAAGGTGTCCGCCATGGTAAATCAATTTACCATGGCGGACAACGTTGAAAGCCCACCACGGAAAAGCCCTACACGTATATATAGGTATACTTAGGCGTAGTCGGCCTCTCTTCCTCCCCACTCTCTTCCTCCCCATGCGCTCCAGGTCAGGCCGCCCCGACGGCGGCGGTGGAGGCCCCGACGGCGCCCCTTCCTCTCCTTCCTTCGGCCGGTGGTGGAGGCCCCGACGGTGCCCCTTCCTCTCCCTCCTCCGGCCGACGTGGAGGCCCCGACGCCGGCATGGAGGCCCCAGCGGCAGCGGCGGATCCGGCGCAAGGTGTGGAGCCCTCTTTCTTCTCTCTCAGATCAATGGTGGATCTTGTCCCTCTCACACTCGCACCCTTGCAGATCCTCGACGACGGTGGTGAGCAGCGGGTGACGGGTGCTCCTCCGCGCACGGTGGCGAGCAGCGGCGTGGCGGATCCACGGCGGGGCGTCGTCTCCCTCCCACCCAATCGACGGCGGCGCAGATCCGGTGGGCGTGGTGCCCACCCTGGCCCTTCCTCTCCCTCCGGCGGTGCGGCGGGTTGGAGCTGCGGCGCAATCCAATCGACGGCGGCGGCGGGATCTAGGTTCAGTGCGGCCCGGATCCAAGCCTGTGTGGGCTTTTTTTGTTTTTTTTTGTTTTTCCTGAACGATTTGCCGCGGCGGGCGTTCTTATGTGGCCGCCGCGGTAAATCGAATAACCGCGGCGGGCGTTCTTATGTGGCCGCCGTGGTAAATCGAATAACCACGGCGGGCAAAGCTGTCCGCCGCGGGAAGCCACGATTTACCGTGGCCTTTCGACGCCGGCGGACCGGTTTGCCCGCCGCGGAAAACGCAAAATGCCCAACACGGATAAATATTCTGTAGTAGTGTCACCGTTACTGGCCTTGTTTTGCTGGCATAACAATGCCATGCCACCGCGTCTGCCATGGTCGGCGTTAGCTTTGTTCCGTGTCGTAATCAACCTCCGTAGTGCCACAGATCGATGCCCCTAGCTCTTGTGAACATGTTGGTACTTTGGCCGTCGCTGTTGGGCTCACCATCGGCGAGATAGCGCCGGTCAGCGCCATCGAAGCCACGGTCAATGCCTGAGGTTAGGGATGACAGGTGGGGGCCAGCTATCAGTGAGAGCAAGAGAGAGAATAGTGAGTTTTGTTATTTTCTAATTTTGAATAGTGCTGAATGTTTGGAAATTTGTTGGAAAATAATCATAGCTCCAAAAATTCTGAAATTTTGTGTGTAGCTTCTGTACATGCTCTATTATGGTTTAAAAATATGAAACTTCAAATTTGAATAAATTTGTAATGTTCAAATATTCAGTCCATTAATTAATAAATGCAATTTCCATGATTTTTGTAGGCCACTGTATAATTCCAAAAATTATGAAATTTGTTTTGGTACACTAATTTGTCATGAGGAAGCTTACATAAAAGTTTCATGTCATTTGGAACAAGTTCATTTTTGGGCTTATTTCCAAATTAATTCAAAAATAAATAAAAGCAAACCCTAAGTGTTTGATTAGTGTTGAATCTTGTTTTGGTCATGTTTTGTGACTAGTAGAGTTTCAAGATTCATTTGGTCAAGTCACATGTGTGGTTCTTGATGGTAGGATTGCAACTTGGTTTTGTTGGCTTGCAACTGTACCGTGAAGGAAAATCGTGTTCGGGGTGTTTTTACATTTCATGTATCGTGAAAGCATCATGTTTACGTTATCATCTTGTTAAAGCATATGTTATCATTTCGTGAAGAATCCGAGAGTGAAACGATTCTAGTTGAGCATGTTCTGGAAGAATCCCCGGTTGTCACGGGATTCGGTAATCGTGATACTGATCCGGAACCTGAGATCGTCAACGAAGGCAAGCTCTGGTTTATGCATTAAACCCTTACCTTGTTTACTTTGAAAAGTTTATCAACTATGTTACTTATTGCATTAAGTTAATTTATTCAAATGTTTCCTACTTGATGCATTGCCTACCTTGATAATTGTTTACCATCCTTGAAGATGATTTCATTTACAAAGGCGTAGTATGCTTAGTATGCTTTATGGTAGGCTTTCAAAGTAAAAGTTTTGATACAATCAAAGATGGCATACTGGCCCAAGAAAGAAAGAAGGTAGAACGAACTAGAGACTAGTCGGGTGACTTACCTTGAATGTTGGGTAATGTTGCCGACTATGTCACTTACAGGCCACTCATTGTGGATCTTCTGAACGAGACACTTTGTAGTACTGGTCACATACCCCGGTAAGCCTACTTCGGCTAATCCGATACTATGACGAATTCCCACGCACTGGGAGTGGAGAGATGGTGGGAGTAGCGTGTACCCTCGTGGCTGGAATGTGGCCAGATTTGAGGTGTGCTATGCTCTCGGTTGGCGTGGAGACGGCTTAGTATAGGAGGATCCGATAGCGAGGTTGATATATCCAAGCTTAAGTTCTACATATGTCATGTGATAAGGAATCCCCAGCTGGGACTTGAATCAATTTGAATTGCCGGTGCTCCGTGGATATGGAGACTCGATTCATTACAGAAGCAATGCAGGACTGGTGAATTACTAAAATATGAGGAAAGAATGGAATGAGAAGGAATGGGAATATGGGAAATGTACATTTAGTTGAGATAATGAACTAAAAGGAATTAGGGGTAAAACTTGAAAATAGAATGAAGAATAGTAAGCTTTTGGCAAAGAACTTTTGAATCTTGCTACATCCTTACCTTGCCCCAAACCCCTGCATCTCGAAAGTCTTACACCCCGTTACGTCGGGTTAGTCTTGTTGAGTACCTTTGTACTCAGGGTTTGTTAACCCTTGTTGCAGGTGAGTCGCATGCGCAGGCTTGTTTTGGTCCCTGCTGCATGTCTGTGTTTGAAGTCAATGACGATGAGGAGTGATGAATGGCCTTTGGACAAGGCACTAGTTTGTATGATAAATAAAGTTAATGTAATATTATCCCGCTACTATGGTTGTATGAGACTTATGGTATTGTAAGTTTGAAAACAACTGGTTTGTAAACTATGTTACCTTAAGACTTCCGCTATCTTTTACTCTGATGTATATATTTGAATAAACTATTGTAATCTGCAATGTCTGTGATTGGGATCCTGTTTGAAAAGAGAATCGTGGATGATTCGGGTTTCCTGAGGACACCCGACAGAACTTTTAAGTTGTTGGGAACTCGTGTACACTATCAAAGGTATGTTGAGACGACGATAGGTGCACGTGGGCCTGATTTCTTAGGAGGTTCTGCCACAGCCCACATGCAGCTGTCACTATCCAATGACCTTTGACGACCATGCATATGTTCCTGGTAACTTAACAAGACTATCGGGTGTCCTCGGGGAACCCTGAATCATCCACGATTTTCGAGCAGGATCCCATTATAGAGTCATTGCAGTATTACAACATTTATTCAAATATCTACATCAGAGTAAAATAGCGGAAGTCTTACAATAACTTAGTTTACAAAACAGTAGTTTCAAATCTTACAAACTAAGTTCGATAATTATTACAAACCATAGTAGTAGTGGAGTGGCATTATTAACATAATACAAAACACACAATTAAACTGCCCTGCCCAAGGGCCACACATTTACTTGTCGTCATCGGATCGAACAACAGTCATGCAGCACGGTCCAAAACAGACCTGCTCATGAGGCTCACCTGCAACAAGGGTCAACGAACCCTGAGTACAAAAGTACTCAACAAGACTTAACCGAAATAAAACTGAAAAGGCTCAGGAATGTAGGCTCAGGGATTCAAGGTATGGCTTTAGCAATAATCAAAGTTCTTTTGCGTAAAAGCTCTTTAACAAGATTCTTTATATCAACATTTTTATCATCAAAAAGATCATATACAAAGCTGACATGATCCGTATTGAGATCATGAAACTTCGTATCCAACACTTTCTCAAACCTTACTCAAGTTTCAGTTATTAAACTACGATGATGAATAGTGAGTTGAGTCTCCATAACTGAGGAGCAACGATGATTCGAATCGATTAAAACCCAACTGGGGATTCCAGACCACACGACATATGCAGGTCCCTGACCTACATATACCAACCTACCCTCAGGTCCTCTAAAACAAGAACGGGTCCGCGCCACCCGAGAATACAGTACTCTACCAATCCAGCCCATTGCCACGTGGGTACACGCTATTCCCGCCATCTCTCCACTCCCAGTGCACGAGTAGCCATTCTCATAACAGAATCGCCAAGTTAAGGCTTACCGGAGTATGTGGTTAGTACTACAAAGTCTCACCTCATGCAGTTCAACAATGGATGGGCCTCAATCGACACAGGCGGAAAGAACCCGCTCACAAGACATCCATGTCTTGTGGCTCTCATACACCGAGTCCGCTCGGTCTAGATTTATTATTCCACATGCTCATATCTCATGATAACATAAGTAACCAAACGTAACCAAAGATCCATTTAAAACTCACAGGTGACAGGTAATCACCCGACTTTTATCTGTCTAAGCGTGGCTAAGCATAACTAGGCATTTACGAAGTAAAACTGGTAACAAGGTAGATATGGAAAAACAAGGTTGGTAATGCACCAATTAGGTTTTCACTCACTCCTAATCACTTAATGTAGTATTGAAAAGAAAAAGCGATATAAATTTGTAAAACACAAGGTAGGTTTAAATGCATCCGGGGCTTGCCTTGATTGGCGGAAAAGTCAGGTTCCAGAGTCGTCCCACTGATATCAAATCCGACCTCAATAGACGGAGTAACCTCCTCCTCAACATGATTAACTACCACGTTCTCACTTTCGTTCACTACACGTAGTAACAATGCCATGTTTAACATGATGCGAGATACAAAACGTGACGCTTGATAATGGATGCGAAAGTTAAAAACTTGAATACAACTTTCCTTCGCGGTACAGTTACAAGTCAAAACTAACTAAACCTTTTTCATAACACTTATTTCAATTGCCAAGGATCATTACCAACTAATGACCCAAGGTCATCACTCAATCCAAAAATTCAAACAAAACCTAAATCATTAAAGGTTACTATTTGCTTTTATGAATTAATTGTTTAATTCAAAGTTATGAAATAAATCAACTTGTTCCAATTGAGCTCACAATTTTTGTAAAGGTTCATCAAATGATAACTAAGTGGAAAAACAATTTTCATAATTTTTGGATAATTTTTTAAACCTAGAAAAATCTTGGAAATTCATTTATTAATTAATTGAGCAATTTTTGTCACATTCAAAAATAGTGACAAACAACATTTCATATTTTTCCTAAATATTATACAACACAGAGAGGTCACACAAAAATTTTCATAATTTTTGGAGCTCTACATAATTCTACACAAAAATAACAAAAACATACACTATTCATCCAATTCTGAAAAAGAAAATTTTCATTTCAACTAACGGTCACTGACAGGGTGACCCCACCTGTCATCCCCATCCTCCCGCGCTGACTACGGCGACTACGCGCGCTGACCGGTGATTTCTCGCCGCTGGTGAGGTCAATGGAGACAGCGAAGGCACCAACATATTCATCACGACTAGGCACACCTACTGATGTCACTACTTGCATCGATTACAGCTCAATACGAGCTCGACGTCGGCCATGGCGGATACGGCAGAGCGGCTGTACTACGCCGGTGAAACAAGACCAGTAGAGCCTAAACAAATGGCCCACGAAGACTTAAGAGATCACCACAAACACGTTGGAGTCAATGGCCGAACCGGAGGAGCAACGGAGAACTGGGTCGATGATCACAACAGCTGCGGCGGCGCGAGCAACGACGACGGTGATGTTTCGGTGGCTGCAGTGGAAGAAATGACCAAGCAACAAGGCATAAAGCACCATGTCATCAAGGTGAAGCTAGAACAATACTTCGCAAGGACAAAGGCTCACCGCAGAGCACTGGCCACGACGGCGCTCACTCAACGGTGGTGCTGTCGGCCGTGAGGAAGAAAGGCAACGAGCGGCGTTTCCCGGTGAAGTCAAGTGACCAGACCTAGTTGGATGGGTGTGCAAGGAACAAGCAGAGCTACGAAGGGCTTTTCTGCGACTGGAACGGCGCTACGGTGTCGGTGCGAGCTCGTCAGAGTTGGGCGGTGGCGACGGGAAAAGCAGAGGAAGGAGAAAGAACGGCGATGACGGCGTTCCGGCCTTTATAGTGCGGCCAAGAAGCAAGGAGATGACACGTAGCAAAATACTCGTGCCAGCGCGAAGCCGGAGAAGGCCACGGGCGCGCCTGGAAGCCAGAGGAAGCTCGCCGGCGGTGACAGCTGCCCGATGGTACTGTTCCAACTAATTACAGAATTGCCACTCGTCTAATTTCCCAAATTTATATAGTAACTCAAAAATCTCCAAAAATAAAAGTTGTTCCAAATTCAAAGTTCTACAAATTTGCTTTTATAACCATACCCAAATTCGGTCTACATTTTGAAATGCAAGTTTAAATTCAAAAAAAGGACATTTCAAGAATTTATACCTTTTCAAATTACTTCAAATTTTATATAACAACTTTGAAAACTCCAAAAACAAACTTTATATAACTTGACAAGCTCTACACTTTTGCTTTTAGGCTCAACCCCAAAATGTGCTTAAATTTTGAAATGGGTTTTCCAGGGTAAAATTAAATGTTGAAATCAGGGTTTTCGGAAATTCAAATCAATACAAAGATTTTTAACTCAATTCAAGCCATACAAGTCAACACATATAACATAAAGGTAAACTTGTTTTAGTGTATGCATATCAAAATTTTCATTAACACATGAATGATGTTCTATGCATATGATGACATGGCATGTTTTAGTATTTAAACACCCGAGGTGTTACATTGTGTCACAGCCATGACTCATCGTCGCCTATTACCCCATCACCGAAGAACAGATTAGCAATAAGAAGTGGCTGATATCGCTGGGATGGGAGAGCCGCATGATTCAACAAACGGTGACGGTGTCAATCAGGACGGTGAGAATGAGCTGCCATGGACCCCCTATCATGTGACCATAGCCATCAAAATGACCAAGATGGCTAGGTAACTTTGGTATCATGTGACTATGTAGCCACACACTCTAATCAATTGAGAGGGTCATAGCTTACTTGGTGTCTCTAGCAGGAGCCTCCACTGGCCGAGGAGCCAGAGGGTTCGGGTAGCAGGAAGACCATATCCAAGCGAGGCATGTCAAAGATTCCTATTGGTAGGAATGCACACTGGCACATCACTAAGTTTGATGAATTTGGGATCCACTCTCGCCGCCTATAGCTTTGACCAAATACAAGACTGTTCTTGGGTTACTTGTAAGGGACTTCATCCTGATTAGGTACAGGAAGTGGATTGGGAAAGATAATGACCCGTGGAGGGTTCCCGAAAGTGAGAAGGATTGCATATGGGATATCGAGATCCCAGAGTATTTCACTTTCCCAACGGAGTATGACAAGGAGGTAGTCAAGAAAAAAGCAAAAGAAATCATGGGGACATGCTTCAAGAATTTCAAGGGGACATTGTACAAGAATTTTGTCCTCCAAAATAAAGAGCCAGATTTTGATGGTGGATAGTTTAGCAAGCAGAAAGGACTTCTAACAGGATTTCAAGGAATACAAGTTATCCAAGGAGTACTTAGAACTGAATAGGAAGAATAACGAGAACTCATAGAAAGCGATGAATCCTCATCATCTTGGCTCTCATGGCTATGCCAAAAAGATGCCAGAATTTGAAGCAGAACTTGAAAAGATGGATCATCTTGCTGAGGAAGGCGTTCAGGTTGAGACCGCCCATTGGGAGCCAAGATCGGTATTATACTGTATGGGGAGGAATGTATGCCACGCCGAGGATGGGAGTTTTAGCTATACAAATCCACCCATGAGCGAACTCATCTAGAGGATCTCCCAGGTAACTAAGGAGGTGAGGCAAGGGACTCGCACTTCTAATAGGGAGAAAGACGTGCTCACCCAAGCACTCGAAACCAAGGAGCACCCTAGTCGCACTAGAGGAACCGGTGTTGTTCCTTGGAAACTAGCATTCCTCGAAGAATCTCACACTTACCAGAGCCGCTCGTGGGGTAGAGCGGATCAGGAGGCAGAGTGTTTGAGGCGACTAAAAGTGATAGAAGATAGAATGGACGCACGGATTGAGGTGACTATTGAAGCACGAGTCCAGCAAATTTTGTTGTCCAAGAGGTCAGGACTACCATAAAACCCTACTTCTACTGCCTTTAGCCCACAGTTTAGGGGTCGCAGCAGCTACGGATCGACCCTGCTCGACGAAGAAGATGCGAATGTGCCTCATCCGGGTGGATGGCATCACTGAACCCATCAATGTCAAGTTGTACATCCGTCAGGAATGGATAAAGGACAAGGTGGCGCTCGGCCAAACCTGGCCTACGGGAGACGGGACCATTAATGGTTGCCTAATTCCATAGGGGTATGCTCGTGTCACCATTGACAGAATACTTGATAAGAAGTATAACAAGATACACATTGAGTACCCCGCAGCGGAAGACAGGCCGAAACTTGGTCATAACAAGAGCTCTCAAGTGACCTGGCGCAAGGGCTTCATTAAGCTTGACCACCAATTGTCCTCTGATGATGAGGATGACTGCGAGTCTTTGCCCACCCACGATGATCACTTACCATCTCCCAACAGAGATCACTCCCCTCCTTGCCATCACCCCCGAGAAAGATAGAGGTCTCCTTCTATTCCTCCTTGTCCAACTCCATCTTCATCAGCCCCGAGAAAAGAGAAGACTCCTCCTCCTCCTCCATCTTGATCAGCCCCGGGAAAACAGAATTCTCATCGTCATCCTCCTCCTCCTCCACCACCTCAGCCCAAAACAAGATCAAAGGCATCCTCGCAGTCGCAGAAAAGGTCATTGGATTCGGTCGATAATGCTCCCAAAGTGGACCAACAAAAAAGAAAAAGGTCGTTCAGTGGCAGCATTACAAACTTGATTGAAAAAAAATTACAGCACACATCTTGAAGGAAGATTGTGTTAGTTTCTTCAATCTCCGTGCCTCACAGCCTTCGTGTTTGTTGATGTTCGAATTCGAAAGGCAAACACAGAATTAGTACGCTACAATAAGAGCCGATGAAATACACAATGAAGATTTTAGGAAGATACAAAAGTACGTCGAAGACAATCCCAAATTAAACATGGAAGAGGCCCTTTTGATGTACAAGCGACGGGAACACCGGCAATGATGTACAAGCGACGGGAACACCGGCAATGAAGTATGAAAGGGGCAATCTTTTGGTTCCGAATAACGAGTATAAAATTTTGACAACATATATCCGTCAGTTGCATGAATATTACATGTCTCAAGCAACGGAGACGGAGGACTTTGGTTTTGAGGTTATTATCCGTTCGCCACATGTTTTTCATTATCCCGAAGAAGAGAAGTTTGATGTCGAGTGGGAGTGCTTGTTCCAACTATACCAAAAACACTCTCTCGATTCACAAATGTTGATGATGTGGACTATGTAAGTACCCTACACGCACGATATTATAATTAACTACTCTCTCGAGACATAAATTGTTAACTTTTGAGCAATTCCCATGATTTTATGTAGGTGTATAGCAAAATTTTGCATACTAAAAAACAAATGGCAGAACATAGGCTTCTTGGACCCCTTGTGAGTCAATGAGAAGACATGTTTAGGCCTCCATGGATGTAACGTGGAAGACCTGAAAAAGAGATTGATTGCCATTTTTGATGAATTCAAGACAAACAACAAAACCCACCGACATATTGTTGCGCTCGAACAGTACTAGTTAGATTAGATTGACTAGGATTAGTTATGAAAGAGATAAGTTAGGAAAGGGATAAGATAGATTGATTTGGTTAGGATATTACTTAGGGGTAAGTACGTTGTCTCTATAAAATGAACCATCATGTATCAGTTAGAGTCAAGCAAAAAGAAATCCTAAGATAGTCCCCAAGGAAGGGTGGCTATCTAGGGTCTCTCCGCTAATCCATCTATCCATAGCCATTTCATAACAAGTGATAGAAAGTGATGGATGCACCTGACAACATATGAAAAGAAGTTATGATCGATATTGTGTACAAGAGAAGGGGAAGACCAGGATAGCAGCAGAAGACGTGGGCGCATCCATGATCCCACCCACGATAGGAGGCATGGCATATTGTCCCCTACATTTAGGATACTCTGTTTTGGGGTTCTCTAGTTTCGCTCCTGACGACGCCCGCATGAAGATCGTCATGGAAGTGCCGGCAGCCACCACCACTCACTCTTATAGTCTTCCTTTCACACAGCCCACAAAAGGATACACCATTCAAAGTAGTCTATGGTTGCGTCCTACCGTCATTGAATCCCTTCCAGCTTGGCTCTGCAAACACTCAGGCAGTGGAGTCCATGCTGTAGGATATGGACACTTTCTTGGCAGAGTCAAAGAACAACTACATTAGGCTCAACAGCATGCCAAGCATTAAAGATATGAAGGCACGCTGAATCGGCGGCCTTCTAGGGTGTCTGCGTAAGTTCTTTTTATTTGGTACATTAGATAGAAATTCCACGACTTCGATGAGGCGAGTAACAACCGGCCTACCTCCATACATTCGGACGCATTCAATGAAAAGGTAGTTGTGAGTCATGTCAGATAAAGGCAGTCTTCGCTGTCGACCGGTTGGGCTGGCTGAAAAATATCTGCCTCTCCACTCGCTTCTCCCTAGCTCCGCTCTCTACCTTGCTGCTCCTCTCTCTCTCTCTCTTCTTTGCGGTGCGGGCATATGGATGGACGGATCCGGCAGAGGCTCTAGTGGGTAGCACAACGGCCCTGGAGTGCGGTCCTGCCTAGGGTAGGCCCCAAGCGGAGGTGGTGCGGTGATGCGGGGCGAGCGCGCAGCGGGCGTGGTGGCACAGTGGTGCGGGCCGGGCACGCACCGCGGTGGCATAGCATCCCAGCATCATGGCCTCAGCAATGGCGGCCTCCCATGTGGAGGTGGCGTGGCGGTGCTGGGTGAGTGCTCTCCCCGGCACGGTGGTGCGGCGGCGGGGTGGGCCCCAAGGGTGGACGTGAGCTCAGGCGGGTCCCCCTCTCTTCTTTACCTACATGGCTACACCATGGGCTGCTCACTGGTGGCTACTCCGGCGACTCCACGGCCGGATCCGGTGCCTCCATAGCTAGATCCATCCATCCTGGTAAGTCTCGTCATCTCGTGAGTGCGCGGGCGCTGGCTCTAAGCTGGCCGACCACCAGTAGGGTGGGCTGGCCAAGATCTAGCCGCTCATTAGCCGCTGCAGGTGCTTGGGAAGGCATGCGCGAGCTGGCCCTATAGGGCATCGCCCGACCAGCCGCTAGCCTCGGTCTCTGGGCACGTGTAAGGCGTGGCTTACGCCAGCAGCCTAGTCCCATTGGAATGCGAGCGCGCAGACATCTGACCTTCCTAGCTCACCACCGCGGCCGCAGAGCATGAGCGATGCGAGAGGGGCACAAGTGTGGGCCTGCCCCACAGGCACGAGCGCGCGAGTGGGCGCCTCCGGCCCCGCCGCCACCGCTACCAGCCGTGGCCATGGGTGCACGTGAGCCCAGTCAGCCGCCGTAGATGACACCCCACCACCGGCTAGGCGCCTCACCGCCGTCTTGGAGTACGTCACCACCGTCCTCACACTAAGAGGTTCGTGTGCCATCCTTCTCGATCTCGATCTGTGTCCGATTTCCACCTTCTTCTCGATCTTGATCTGATTGTTGCATCTTTTCTGGATCTGATTTGGTTATGTCTTGTGATTACTTATGTGATTTCCATGCCAAAGAATCGCTCCAGACATCGGCAATAGCCCCTCCTCTACCAGGTTTGCCAGGCGGACCGGCGGTGGCCGACATCGAGACGACCAAACCAATTCCGTTTTTTTCAGAAAACACCGGACAGTGATGGTTTAGTTTGTTGCATGCCAAATTGACTTGGATTGCCTCATACTGTTGCTCCATATTTATTTATGTATATGTACATGCCATCTTTATGTGCACAAATATGCTGTTATAGCATTTCCTTATTGTTGATCCATGCTAAAAAGGCGCTTTGTCTTCGCAGTTATATGCCAATGGAGATATGGAGGATCTTAATTCACAATGGAACCTCATGTTGATTATAGTCTCCACTTTTCTTCTTTCAATAATGAGAATATGAGATTAGGAGTGTTTCTAGATTTATGGTAGTCCTTCTGCCATTTCTGTTTGGCCTAAAGTTTCTTTATGCTTGGATGCTAATAGTACTTAATAAACTCACAAATACTTTTGTAATTACGTTTGGTTTGATCTGTAGTTTGCTCCATGTGTGCGGAATATAATTTCACTACCATCATCCCTTACATGATGGCATGCTTATCCTAAGTGTCGCCTCAGCAATGTATACATCAATCGTCTATTTAATTTGGATCCCTCTCTACAGGAGAATGGCGAAAAGGGAAATAATTTCTTATCCAACTACCCAATCATGCTATCAACTTTTCATTGCCTATTCCATCTATAATTCAAGATACTTGGTTACCTAGCAAGTGAATTAGATATTGCATTGTTTGTTTTGACTGCAGCAGTATTGTCCATTTATATCCTATGATACTATCTTGACAGCAGTTCACTTTGGAAAAGGAAATTTTGTTCATCTATAGAGTCCCACCGTTTCACCAAATTAAGATTCCATGTTAATATATTGTGATGCAAGAACTATTTAGCTCAGAATGTGAAAGTTCGCTTAATCAACATTGCTTTTTACAGGTCAGGGATGGGACAAGGCACAGCTAAAATATATTGTGTCCAAATCAATGTGCAATTGAAGCAACTGACACCAAATCAACCTTTCAAGGTTTGGTCTCAAGGTATTTCATATTACATCTTTAGTTTGTTTCTTGATATTTGCTATCCCCTATTGTTCATAGAAATATCCAATTTCTGATATAGCAAGCCATGCATTTGGATAGATATACTTATTGTGGGCTATCATGCTGCAAAACATGAATCATGTCAGATCATGTATCCTTGCATAATGATAGATCCTGAATGTGATCTAGCCCAGCCAGATTGATCAAACAGTTGACCTGGCTCTGATCATGTCATCTGTTTGATCTATTGTTGCCTCTGGAATGCATCTAGCATAGGTAGGTTGACCAGTCATTATTGCTACTATAGCTCTCTTTCAAAAAGACATTATTCATATAGTTGTTTATCTTTATCCTCTCATCCTTAGCTGGGCTAGCAAGGAGATGCCTCTGGCTTGAACTCTGATTTCTTTGTGCTGATGCATCAATCCTTCACCTGTACAGCTCCAGTTTACTTTGATGCATTTTGTGGCAGAACCTCCTGAGAAATCGGGCCCATGTGTATCTATCATCGTCTTAGCAGACCTTTGATAGCGTACACGAGTTCCCAACAACTTAACAGGTCTGTCGGGTGTCCTCGAGAAACCTGAATCATCCACGATTCTCTTTTTCGAACAGGATCCCAATCACAGACATTGCAGATTACAACAGTTTATTCAAATATATACATTAGAGTAAAAGATAGCGGAAGTCTTAAGATAACATAGTTTACAAACCAGTTGTTTTCAAACTTACAATACCATAAGTGTCATACAACCATAGTAGCGGGATAATATTACATTAACTTTATTTACCATACAAACTAGTGCCTTGTCCAAAGGCCATTCTTCACTCCTCATCGTCATTGACTTCAAACACAGACATGCAGCAGGGACCAAAACAAGCCTGCGCATGCGACTCACCTACAATAAGGGTTAACAAACCCTGAGTATAAAAGTACTCAACAAGACTAACCCGACGTAACAGGGGTGGAAGACTTTTAGAGATGCAGGGGTTGGGGCAAGGTAAGGATGTAGCAAGATTCAAAAGTTCTTTGCTAAAAGCTTACTATTCTTATCCTATTTTCAAGTTTTACCCCTAAGTATTCTTAGTTCATTATCTCAACTAAGTGTTCATATCACATGTTCCAGTCCTCCTCATTCCATTCTTTTTCTCATGTTTTAGTAATTCACTAGTCCTACATTGCTTCTGTAATGAATCAAGTCTCCATATCCGCGGAGCACCGGTAATTCGAATTGATTCAAGTCCTAGCTGGGGATTCCTTATCACACGACATATGTAGAACTTAATCTTGCATATATCAACCTCGCTATCAGATCCTCCTATACTAAGCCATCTCCACGCCACCTAAGAGCACAACACACCTCAAATCCAGCCACATTCCAGCCACGAGGGTACACGCTACTCCCACCATCTCTCCACTCCCATTGCGTGGGCATTCATCTTAGTATTGGATTAGCCAAAGTAGGCTTACCAGAGTATGTGACCAGTACTACAAAGTGTCTTGTTCAGAAGATCCACAATGAGTGGCCTTTAAGCGACATAGTCGGCAACAATACCCAACATTCAAGATAAGTCACCCGACTAGTCTCTAGTTCATCTACCTTCTTTCTTTCTTTGGCCAGTATGCCATCTTTGATTATATCGAAACTTTTACTTTGAAAGCCTACCAATAAGCATACTAAGCATTCTACGCCTTTGTAAAAGAAAACATCTTCAAGGATGGTAAACAATTAACAAGGTAGGCAATGCATCAATAGGTAACATTTGAATTAATCAACTTAATGCAATAAGTAACATAGGTGATAAACATTTCAAAGTAACAAGGTAAGGGTTTAATGCATAAACCAGGGCTTGCCTTCGTTGACGATCTCAGGTTCCGGATCAGTACCACAATTATCGAATCCCGTGACAACCGAGGATTCTTCCAGAACTTGCTCAACTAGAATCATTTCACTCTCGGGTTCTACACGAAATGATAACATATGCTTTAACATGATGATAATGTAAACATGATGCTGTCATGGTACATGAAATATAACAACACCTCGAATACAACTGTTTTTCACGGTACAGTTGCAAGCCAACAAAACCAACTTGCAATTCTACCATCAAGAACCACACATGTGACTTGACCAAACTGGCCTTGAAACCCTACTAGTCACAAAACATGACCAAAACAAGATCAAACACTAATCTAACACTTAGGGTTTGCTTTTATTTATTTTTGAATTAATTTGGAAATAAGCTAAAAAATAAACTTGTTCCAAATGACCTCAAAATTTTATGTAAGCTTTCCCATGACAAATTAGTGTACCAAAACAAATTTCATAATTTTTGGAATTACACAGTGGCCTTCAAAAATCATGGAAATTGCATTTATCAATTAATGGACTGAATATTTGAACATTAAAAATTTATTCAAGTTTCAAGTTTCATATTTTTAAACGATACTAGAACATGTACAGAAGCTACACACAAATTTTCAGAATTTTTGGAGCTATGATTATTTTCCTACAAATTCCTAAAGATTTAGCACTATTCAAAATAAGAAAATATCAAAATACACTATTCTCTCTCTCTCTCACTGACAGTCGGCCCCCACATGTCATCCCTAACTTCTGGCATTGACCGTGGCAACGACGGCGCTGACCGGCGCTAACTCGCCGACGGTGAGCCCAACAGCGACAGCCAAAGTACCAACACGTTCACAAGAGCTAGGCGCATCGATCTGTGGTACTTTGGAGGTTGATTACGACATGGAACAAGGCTGACGCCGACCATGGTGGATGCGGTGGTACGGCAGCGTTACGCCAGCGAAACAAGGCCGGTAACGGTGAAACAGAGAGTTCAGGAAGCATCAGTGGCTCACCCCGAATGTGTTGAAGCAACGAGCGAGACCGGAGAAGCTATGGTGACGCGTTTTGACGGTGATAGTGATCATGGCGGAGCGGACCTCGTCGACGACGGCGTTCCAGCGACTGCAGTGGGCAAAACGAGCAGGCAAGAGTGGAATAAGCACTACAGCATCGAGACGAAGCCGTAGAGTCAACAAGCAAGGACAACAGCTCACCGGATGATGCTGGCCGCAGTGAATCGGAGTTTTGGTCGAGGTCGCCGGCTACGAGGAAGATGAACGTGGACAACGAGTTCTAGGTGAAATCAAGTGGTAGCAATAGCTCGGTTGGATGCGCAAGGAGCAGGCAGAACTAGAACATGGCTTTTCCAGGGCTATCTTGCGCTGAGGAAGCGAGAGGAGCTCGCCGGAGTTGAGGCGGCGGCGTCGGGAAAATAGAGGGAAGGAAGAAAAGCAATGGACGCCGTCTGGGCTTTATAGCGTGGCCAGGAGCGCGCGGAATCGACACGCAGCGTGCTCCCCGCACCAGCGTGAAGCCAAGGGCGGCCACGGGCGTGCCTGGAAGGCTGGAGAAAGGACGCCGGCGGTGGGGCGGTGACGCCCTATTGCCAACTTGATTTTTTTTGAAGTATTTACAGATTTGCCACTGAGTTCATTTTACAAATTACTCCCAATTTTTCTAAGGAAGTTGAAAATCTCCAAAAATGAAAGTTGGTCAATTTTTCAAACTCTACAACTTTGCTTCAAGGAACATTTTCAAATTCTGCCTCCGTTTTGAAATTTGAATTTGGGGTGCATTTGAGCATTTGAATCATTTCAAAATTACTCCAAATTTTATATGTAAACTTTAAAAACTTTGAATACCAAAGTTGATCCTTATAAAATAATCTTAAACTTTGCTTTTTGTCACAACCCCAAATTCCAAATGGATTTTGAATTAGACAAAAGGGGCAAAAAGGACTTTTATGATTTGAATTTGAATTCAAATTTGATTTGTTTACCTTTTACTTTGACTTTGATTTTTGACCAGTAACATGGCCCATTAGGGTTATTTGAGTCAAATGACACATGGCCTCACATGATCACATGAAATTTGACCCTTGTGGTCATGATCTTTATTTAGGGTTTTGAATCACATCACATAAAATAACAACATTATGAAATAAAGCTTATTTGGTGAATGCATTCAAAATTTTCTACTTTATGAATGCTTTGCAATGCATATGATGGCATGTCAAGTTTTAGTGCTAGGTCAAAACACCAGAGGTGTTACAACCCTTCCCCCTTAAAGAAATCTCGTCCCGAGATTTAAAACCTAAGGCTAAGTAATGGAAAAGGAAATGTGTCAAGCTAACACATCATAACTTTATTCAAAAGGCTAGTGAGGGGGTTTTCCATTCTGTTGACAAACGAGACAAGTTACAATATAGACAAGGCATTGCAACTAGATAGAAACGAAGAAGTCAGGAAAGTTTTCTTCTAAGTAATCCTCGGACTCCCAAGTAGCTTCATCTTCAGTGTGTTGATTCCATTGTACTTTGTAGAACTTGATTGTACGTCTTCGAGTGACTCGATCTTTCTGATCTAAGACTCTAATGGGGTATTCAGCATAAGTCAAATCAGGTTCTAGTTCTACATTACCAAAGTCAATCACTTGGTCAGGTACTTGAAGACACTTCTTTAACTAAGATACATGGAAGATATCATGCACATCTAACATGTGATCTGGTACCTTGACGCGATAGGCGACCGGTCCACATCGTTGTTGGATTTGAAAAGGACCTACATAACGGGGCGCCAACTTTCCCCGAATCCCAAAACGATGAACTCCTTTCATCGGTGATACCTTGAGGTAGACATGATCTCCCACTTTGAATTCTAGCGGTCATCTCCTCTTATTAGCATAGCTTTTCTGTCGGGATTGAGCTACTGTAACACCCTAAAAATTATCTCTTTTAAAGTAGAGTTAAAATGATTTATTTATGAATTTTGTGCACATGAAATATAGGAAAATAAAATTTTTCATTAGTTTAAAATACATTATAAGGTAGCAACATGTTTGAGCATACATGCCATTGCATTTGATTTTATTGGTTGAGTGGTTGAAAAGTCAAAATGGTTAAAATTGCTTTTGTAATGAAATTGAAAATGGCTTTGAAATAAAAGAAAAGAAAGAAAAGAAAATTAGAGAATAAAAGTATTTCAAAAGTTGTAAAATTTATTTTTGGAAACTTACCAAAATTGCTCATTTATATTTGAGATGAAAAGTATGTTCAAACTCTATTTGAATTTGCATTTGGTTTACATTTGAATTTGGATTGGAAAACTAAAAATAGAAAAGGAATTAGAAAAAGGAGAAAACCCCTCTCTCTCATTTGGCCCAAAGGCCCACCCTTCTTTTCCCCTTTGGCCCACCAATTTCTCCCTTTCCCTCCTCCACTTGGCCTGCTAGCCTGCTGATCGGCCCAGGCGCACTCCTTTTCTCCCTAGCGCGCCGGCCTGCTCCCGCACCGGCCCGCTGCTTGGCCTGCCTCACGCAAGCGCTCGGCCTCCAGCGCGCCAGCCCACCTACGCAGCCGCTCCGCATCAGCCGCCCGCAATGCCTACGCCCGCAAGCCCCTTCTCCCTCTCGCTGTTTCACTGGCCCCGCCAGTCAGTCGCCTGCACCCGCATGCGCTCCGGTCCCGCCCGTCAGCCAGCCACGGTCCCTTCTTCCCTTTCCTTTCTTCCCCGCGCCTCTTTCCTTCCGTTGTCCCACCAATGGCGCTGCCCCGATGGCAAGCTGCTAGCCGCCGCACCCGTAAGGCAAGCGTCTGCCCAATTCGCCCGCGCGCCCCGCTCCCCCTTCCCTGTACGCCACACCCCCGGGCTATAAAGCCCCTAGCCGAGCCCCGCCTCCTCTTCCATCCTCTGCCTCGCAGCCGAGAACCACCGCCGCCGGCAATTCACCCCTCCCGCGCCTCGGAACCTCGACGCCGACGTGACCTCGAGCTCCGCCACGACCCAACGCATCCGTAGGTACCGACATCTCTCGGTTTTGGCCTTATTTCGCTCAGATTCCAACTCACCCGCGCCGTCCTCTCTCTCCAGCCATTGCCGCCGCTATCGACCTGCGCTTCGGAGCCTCCCTAGACACTGTGCTCCCCTCCGGATGACTCACGGTGAGCTCCTCTGTCTTCCAGTGCCCCTAGATCGTCCAATAGTACGCTAGACCGCCGCATCCGCAAGCTCGTCTCGCCGCCGGCCATGGCG
The DNA here is from genome assembly GCF_019320115.1 of Miscanthus floridulus. Classification (NCBI taxonomy): domain Eukaryota; kingdom Viridiplantae; phylum Streptophyta; class Magnoliopsida; order Poales; family Poaceae; genus Miscanthus; species Miscanthus floridulus. The sequence continues at coordinate 45,700,877 of NC_089595.1, forward strand.
CCCTCGCCGGAGATGCCGTGCCGCTGCTGGAAGTTCTCCCGTGAGTCTCTCGCCATCGGATTTCGTTTGGACGGCTAAGATTAGATGTACCTGTTCGTTATGTAATCGGTCCACCGTGGACCCACGGACCCGGTCCACGGTGATGCGTCAGCGTGTCCACTGCCCGCGTGGTGCACCGAGCCAACCAGAGCATGCCACGCGTCAGCCTAGTCAGCAACCATGAGTCAACCCGCAGTCAAAGCCCCACGTTTTGCAGATTAGCCCCTGGATTTCCAAGTAACTAACCTGCGGTCCGATTCAGTTCAAAATGATTTCTTTAAGTCCTGTTTTTATTCGGTTAGAACCCTGTGTTTTCTAGAAATAGTGTGCCCAGTCCAAAGTACATTTAAATTTAGATTTTAATTGTTTTAATTCAAATTTGAGTTCAAATATTTATAGGAATGCCACGGAATCTTATTTCATGCGTAACTTTTGCGTTTTAAGTCCGATTTGAGCCGTTCGAATTGCGTTAGGACCGTATTTACGTTTTCTACATGTTTATACAACTGTTAGACATGTTTTCAATACTTGAAATTCATGAGTAGATTTAATCTATTATTTAATTAAAGTAAAACTTGTTTAAATCGTAACTTATTCGTTTCAACTCTGAAATAGTCCGTTCAAGTTGCGTTTGTTTCGTAACATCGAGATCTACATATTAGTAATGATGTTTACTATATTACTATTTCATAAAAATCATAGTTTAAATCATATCTTGATTAAAGATTATACAACTGAGTTTTATACATAAAATATGATCTGTTTTACTTTTGTTTTATAATTCAAATCTAAAATTGACTTAATTCAATCCATATTGTTTATAAAATATCTTTTGTATATGAATTCATATAGTTGACATAAACGAAGCCTATAGCTTTCTTTTCCACGTGTCGAGTAAATCTTTCGGTAGATGTAACTTTTCAACCGTAGCTTCGATTAGCGTGCTTCTCATGACTGTGTGTTCGTAGTGATACGTAGAATCATATATTAATCTCTTTTACTTATTTTTCTATGATTGGTGTACTGTTCTGATATAGATACAACTGTATGCTATGCATGTATGTGTATGAATGTTTGTGTGGTGTTCTACGAATTACGTCTAGTCGGTGAGATATACATGGTGATCCAGAAGAAGAAGAAGGACATCAAAGAATAAAGCTTACCGAAGGATCGGTGTGTAAGGCAAGTATAGCATGGGACTATCCTTGTTACCTATTCACATTTAAACACTTAATTCATATTGCATGTGTCTCCCTTGTTACCATTAAGGATATCCTAGATATTTGATATCTTGCACCTTGAAACCTTTGGGATATTGCATGGGATAGTTTTTGCTAGTGCTCAACTAAACCATGATCTTGTAACTTGACTAATGATATATGCAATAAACATTAAAACATAACTTTTTAGTAACATGGACACAGGGGGCTGAAGTGTTTATCTGCTTCAGATTCCTCTTCCTAAGGACTTATCTGTAAGCGATCATCCGGGACTTACAATACAGCTGTGAGGGCCATATGGCTCTGGCTTTAGCTCAGTATGAGGATCTTTTCTAGCTTGTTAGTGGTTACCTTTGAGGCGCAGGGTATGTTTCCTTTGCTGCTAGGAAGTGTGTACCGTGCTGCGATGCCCACGCTTGCCACTCCTAGAGATGGGCCACATACGCCTGGCGGTCCTAACTTGTTAGACGAATTCTTTGAAAGGCTTCATAGTGAACCCTACCGACCTTCCTTGGAAGTGGGTCAAGAGAATAGCTACCTCGGGCGAAAGGGTAAATCACAACTCACAGTGAACGTGTACAAACTCTGCAGAGTATAAAACTGTTATAACAGCCGTGCTCACGGACACGAGCGGCCTTGGACCCTTATGGAATAGAGATGATCACTAATGGATAATGGTACTAATGATCAATTGTTTATGCTATACATTAATCATGTTTACCTGATCATGTGTTTATGGGAATGATAAATTCTTTGCCACCCAACTGCTTAAAAAGATGATCTATTAAAGCTAATCGCAGTTAAACCAGTGTCAGCCCTTTTGAGCCTCATGAACCCCATGATATAATTGTTAAGTACAACATGTACTTATGCTTGCTTTATTTTTCTATACATTGGATAAAAATCCCGGATGGGTACCAGATTTCTGGTTTGGAGGAGTTAGGCTTGTGGTCAACCAGTCAGTCGTCCCTGTGAATTTGGAGTCTTCACCAGAAGATCGGAGTCAACTTTCCACTGTCTTATACTCTGAGGGTACTTTTCTTTTACTAATACGTTATGTAATAAGTATTGTCTTTTGATATTGCCCTTATTTGTGGCTATATGTGAGATTTGACTTCCTGGGCTCACATATAGTGTGTATCTGGTTTTGTCTTTAAAACCGGGTGCTACAAAGTGGTATCAGAGCAATGCTGACTGTAGGACGCAAGCCTAGATAGAACTGGACATTTTAGCATGCTTTTATCTTGCTCAGTTCTTGTTTTCTCTCCAACCTTGCTATTTGCTAAAATTTATGCTCACTTCCGCCTTTTGTCTGTTATAAAAACTTTGTCTCTATTCTCAATCCTCTATCTTTGTCTATATAGATGGAACATAATGAGATAACGGCCAACATCAGAGATCAGGAGGACCAAGCTACGTTGCCCTTGACTGCATTCAACAAGGAGAAGTTTGTAGCTGTGCAACAACAAGCACCAGAAGGAATGACTCAACCTAGGAGTTTTCAACAGTGCTTGCCACAAGGTCAAACCAACGTACCAAAGGGATCAGTGAAGAGACAAGTAGTAGAAGCTTGGAAGAATATGGAGTCCAATGAAGATACTGGAAGAATGGCACATGAATGCCAGGATCAACCACAGCAGAAGCAGGAACAGAAGGTCCAGAAGAAACAGGAGCAAGGAAGTAAAGCAAAGAAAAACTACATCCAAGGAAGATTAAATAATATGGATATAACTATCATTCATGGAGCTAAGGAGGTTGTGTATGGTTTTATTTCAGTAAACTCAGCTTCTGCCACAGTGCTGTTTGACCCCAGAGCTTCACATTCATTTATCTCTAGTGCATACGTAAAGGAACATGAGATATCTATGCTTCCAATGAGGAGACCAGTGATAGTTAAGACCCCAGAAGGAGAAATGAAGGCAAACCGCATATGCCCAAGGGTTAGTCTTAACATCAAAGGAGTAAAATTTGAAGCAAACCTTATTGTATTAGAGTTAGTAGACATTGATGTCATTCTAGGAATAGGATGGCTATCTGCTTGTGAAGGAGTGATCAAGTATGCCTAGCGTTTGGTGCTTCTAACCGCACCGTCAGGAGAGAGAATTGAGTATGAAGGTATTCAGCCTGTACCTAAGGACAATATGGATAAGAAGAGAAAGGAGATCTCACCAGAATCATGATTGGAAAGCAATCATTCAAGTTCTATTACATCATCACATCCAACTTCAATCCCTAGTCAGATAAACTCAGACTCTAAAGAATTGGAAGTTTCTCAAGCTAAGGTTACTCCACTCTTTCCACCTGAGGTATGCATAGATGGGTGGACAATCACCTATACAGAGTTTCAACCCCGAAAGATCAAGCGAGCTAAAAAGCGATCCAATCAAACAAAGATGAACTTACGGAATCAACAAGCTGATAATACTCTAAGCAACAATTCTGTGGAGTATGACATCACTAAAGATCCAGCTAAGAGAAGATGTTATCATTGCTAGCAAGAAGGACATTATGTTGAATCTTGCCCATAGAAGGATCAACAATTATGCCATGGAGGTAGCCAGAGTTAGGTCAATACAGGACTACCACCAGCAAGTGATGGTGACACACAATACAAGGGAAGCCCATGATGAAATTGATGTAGTGGATGACGTGTCACTCCCATGCGAGAGATGTCCCTGTAATCATGCCATTTTTAAGATTTAGGAATTTATGCCCCTTTATGTAATAAAAACGATAGTATCGCAAGTTGAGTTGATAATTGAGTTGTGCATTTTTAAGTGCTTTATTGATTTGTCATTATGTTATGCTTGTTTTGCATCTTTGTAATGATTGCAATGATTTTGTTGGGTGTTCCCGCAATTTCAATTAGTTCATAGGTTTAAGGTATAAGGATTACTGAAATAAATAGTTGGGTTATCGTTCTTCTATTTTTTTTCCTATCCCGTCTTCGGAGCAGCCTGTCTTTATCGGTTCATATATCTGATTTTGGACGATCAAAAACCCTGAGGAAATCCTGAACAACAGTAGACTACAATCACAAGAGGATGCAAGCTATACCTTGGTGTCCCCAGTTTGTCTCATCTTAAGGGGGGTAGCCAAGTTGAAGAATTGGTAAGATGAAGTGTCATACGTTCGAGTTTGCACATCAGAAATCAGAGTGCGCAGCGGAAGTGTGGTGGTACTCAAGGATGTAAAAGAGAACTCAGAGTTTCAATGAGTTTTGGTTAGAAGTCCAAAAAAAGGTTTATCCAAGACCAGCAAGATGTTGATAAAGTTACTGGAGAAGCTTTTAAGTTAGTTTGGATCAAGAGACTTCAGTCAAGTGTTTGAAGGAGTCCAAAAGGTCAAAGTAAAACCTAAGTATTTACTTTGTTAAATCAGGACAAGAGCTTTGTATCTACAATAATGCATCTTGTGAAGATGTAGGATATGTCCTTATAAGCATGAGTTGAACTAACCTGTTATCTGGAGTTATCCATTGCGATGCATGGAAGTACCCTCTTCTTGAAGGTGAAAGTGACATCTAGGAGGATCACGAGAGTATATAGGACATCTTCACCAAGTTGGTCTTGAGCTTGTGATAACCTCGTTGGAATGAGATTGATTATGACTTGGAAAAGTTCTAACTCTTCAAGAAGCGAAGTCATGACCGATACCCTTAGCAACGGAGAATTGTGCTAAGAAGGCTCGAGTAACACTAAGGATTAAGAGTTGTATTCCCAGTTCGAGCAACTTCACCAAGATCATCAATGTTTTGAAGATTGGTGGTAGATTCTCTTTTGGACCAAGAATATAAGGAAGCCTTGTTGAAAGGTGAACAAATGAGAAAATAGAATTATGGCCTAGTGATTAGGGTTACTAGAGAGTTGTTCAAGGCACCTGTCAAAGTTTTAGAATTAGTTAGGCAAATTACTTGGAGTAAGAGCAACAGGTATGCAAAGTAAAGTGGATCTTTATCAAGACGATGGAACTACATGAGAAAGTAAAGAAGAATCTAAGGACGGAATATTCCTATCTCTTAGTCGACGTCTTCCGAATCTCGAGGACGAGATTCATCTTAAGGGGGGTAGAATTGTAACACCCTAAAAATTATCTCTTTTAAAGTAGAGTTAAAATGATTTATTTATGAATTTTGTGCACATGAAATATAGGAAAATAAAATTTTTCATTAGTTTAAAATACATTATAAGGTAGCAACATGTTTGAGCATACATGCCATTGCATTTGATTTTATTGGTTGAGTGGTTGAAAAGTCAAAATGGTTAAAATTGCTTTTGTAATGAAATTGAAAATGGCTTTGAAATAAAAGAAAAGAAAGAAAAGAAAATTAGAGAATAAAAGTATTTCAAAAGTTGTAAAATTTATTTTTGGAAACTTACCAAAATTGCTCATTTATATTTGAGATGAAAAGTATGTTCAAACTCTATTTGAATTTGCATTTGGTTTACATTTGAATTTGGATTGGAAAACTAAAAATAGAAAAGGAATTAGAAAAAGGAGAAAAACCCTCTCTCTCATTTGGCCCGAAGGCCCACCCTTCTTTTCCCCTTCGGCCCAGCAATTTCTCCCTTTCCCTCCTCCACTTGGCATGCTGGCCTGCTGATCGGCCCAGGCGCACTCCTTTTCTCCCTAGCGCGCCGGCCTGCTCCCGCACCGGCTCGCTGCTCGGCCTGCCTCGCGCAAGCGCTCGGCCTCCAGCGCGCCAGCCCACCTACGCAGCCGCTCCGCATCAGCCGCCCGCAATGCCTACGCCCGCAAGCCCCTTCTCCCTCTCGCTGTTTCACTGGCCCCGCCAGTCAGTCGCCTGCACCCGCACGCGCTCTGGTCCCGCCCGTCAGCCGGCCACGGTCCCTTCTTCCCTTTCCTTTCTTCCCCGCGCCTCTTTCCTTCCGTCGTCCCGCCAATGGCGCTGCCCCGATGGCAAGCTGTCGGCCGCCGCACCCGTAAGGCAAGCGCCCGCCCAATTCGCCCGCGCGCCCCGCTCCCCCTTCCCTGTACGCCACACCCTTGGGCTATAAAGCCCCTAGCTGAGCCCCGCCTCCTCTTCCATCCTCTGCCTCGCAGCCGAGAACCACCGCCGCCGGCAATTCACCCCTCCCGCGCCTCGGAACCTCGACGCCGACGTGACCTCGAGCTCCACCACGACCCAACGCATCCGTAGGTACCGACATCTCTCAGTTTTGGCCTTATTTCGCTCAGATTCCAACTCACCCACGCCGTCCTCTCTCTCCAGCCATTGCCGCCGCTGTCGACCTGTGCTTCGGAGCCTCCCTGGACACTGCGCTCCCCTCCGGATGACTCACGGTGAGCTCCTCTGTCTTCCAGTGCCCCTAGATCGTCCAATAGTGCGCTAGACCGCCACATCCGCAAGCTCGTCTCGCCGCCGGCCATGGCGCCCTCGCCGGAGATGCCGTGCCGCCGCTAGAAGTTCTCCCGTGCGTCTCTCGCCATCGGATTTCGTTTGGACGGCTAAGATTAGATGTACCTGTTTGTTATGTAATCGGTCCACCGTGGACCCACGGACCTGGTCCACGGTGATGCGTCAGCGTGTCCACTGCCCGCGTGGTGCACCGAGCCAACTAGAGCGCGCCACGCGTCAGCCTAGTCAGCAACCACGAGTCAACCCACAGTCAAAGCCCCACGTTTTGCAGATTAGCCCCTGGATTTCCAAGTAACTAACCCGCGGTCCGATTCAGTTCAAAATGATTTCTTTTAGGTCCTGTTTTTATTCGGTTAGAACCCTGTGTTTTCCAGAAATAGTGTGCCCAGTCCAAAGTACATTTAAATTCAGATTTTAATTGTTTTAATTCAAATTTGAGTTCAAATATTTACAGGAATGACATGGAATCTTATTTCATGCGTAACTTTTGCATTTTAAGTCCGATTTGAGCCGTTCGAATTGCGTTAGGACCGTATTTATGTTTTCTACATGTTTATACAACTGTTAGACATGTTTTCAATACTTGAAATTCATGAGTAGATTTAATCTATTATTTAATTAAAGTAAAACTTGTTTAAATCGTAACTTATTCGTTTCAACTCTGAAATAGTCCGTTCAAGTTGCGTTTGTTTCGTAACATCAAGATCTACATATTAGTAATGATGTTTACTATATTACTATTTCATAAAAATCATAGTTTAAATCATATCTTGATTAAAGATTATACAACTGAGTTTTATACATAAAATATGATCTGTTTTACTTTTGTTTTATAATTCAAATCTAAAATTGACTTAATTCAATCCATATTGTTTATAAAATATCTTTTGTATATGAATTCATATAGTTGACATAAACAAAGCCTATAGCTTTCTTTTCCACGTGTCGAGTAAATCTTTCGGTAGATGTAACTTTTCAACCGTAGCTTCGATTAGCGTGCTTCTCGCGACTGTGTGTTCGTAGTGATACGTAGAATCATATATTAATCTCTTTTACTTATTTTTCTATGATTGGTGTACTGTTCTGATATAGATACAACTGTATGCTATGCATGTATGTGTATGAATGTTTGTGTGGTGTTCTACGAATTACGTCCAGTCGGTGAGATATACGTGGTGATCCAGAAGAAGAAGAAGGACATCAAAGAATAAAGCTTACCGAAGGATCGGTGTGTAAGGTAAGTATAGCATGGGACTATCCTTGTTACCTATTCACATTTAAACACTTAATTCATATTGCATGTGTCTCCCTTGTTACCATTAAGGATATCCTAGATATTTGATATCTTGCACCTTGAAACCTTTGGGATATTGCATGGGATAGTTTTTGCTAGTGCTCAACTAAACCATGATCTTGTAACTTGACTAATGATATATGCAATAAACATTAAAACATAACTTTTTAGTAACATGGACACAGGGGGCTGAAGTGTTTATCTGCTTCAGATTCCTCTTCCTAAGGACTTATCTGTAAGCGATCATCCGGGACTTACAGTACAGCTGTGAGGGCCATATGGCTCTGGCTTTAGCTCAGTATGAGGATCTTTTCTAGCTTGTTAGTGGTTACCTTTGAGGCGCAGGGTATGTTTCCTTTGCTGCTAGGAAGTGTGTACCGTGCTGCGATGCCCACGCTTGCCACTCCTAGAGATGGGCCACATACGCCTGGCGGCCCTAACTTGTTAGACGAATTCTTTCAAAGGCTTCATAGTGAACCCTGTCGACCTTCCTTGGAAGTGGGTCAAGAGAATAGCTACCTCGGGCGAAAGGGTAAATCACAACTCACAGTGAACGTGTACAAACTCTGCAGAGTATAAAACTGTTATAACAGCCGTGCTCACGGACACGAGCGGCCTTGGACCCTTATGGAATAGAGATGATCACTAATGGATAATGGTACTAATGATCAATTGTTTATGCTATACATTAATCATGTTTACCTGATCATGTGTTTATGGGAATGATAAATTCTTTGCCACCCAACTGCTTAAAAAGATGATCTATTAAAGCTAATCGCAGTTAAACCAGTGTCAGCCCTTTTGAGCCTCATGAACCCCATGATATAATTGTTAAGTACGACATGTACTTACGCTTGCTTTATTTTTCTATACATTGGATAAAAATCCCGGATGGGTACCAGATTTCTGGTTTGGAGGAGTTAGGCTTGTGGTCAACCAGTCAGTCGTCCCTGTGAATTTGGAGTCTTCACCAGAAGATCGGAGTCAACTTTCCGCTGTCTTATACTCTAAGGGTACTTTTCTTTTACTAATACATTATGTAATAAGTATTGTCTTTTGATATTGCCCTTATTTGTGGCTATATGTGAGATTTGACTTCCTGGGCTCACATATAGTGTGTATCTGGTTTTGTCTTTAAAACCGGGTGCTACAGCTACCTTCATATTAGCTTGTATGAGTTTAACCATCTCTTCAGCTTCCTTGACCACATCCGGTCCAAAGAACCAACGTTCTCCAGCTTCTGACCAATTGAAAGGTGTCTGGCACCTACGGCCATACAGTGCTTCGAATGGTGCCATTTTAATGCTCTCTTGATGGCTATTGTTATATGAGAATTCAGCTAAGGGAAGGCATTCATCCCATTTAGCACCATAGGAAAGGACACATGCTCTTAACATATCTTCAAGAATTTGATTTACCCTCTCAGTCTGTCCATCTATTTGCGGATGATAAACAGAACTACGGATAAGTTTGGTTCTCAAAGACTCATGTAGACTTTTCCAAAACTTAGATACGAACAACGACCCTCTGTCAGAGACAATGGTCTTGGGTGCCCCATGCAAACTGAAGATTCTATCAAGATAAAGCTTTGCATACTGTTCTGCTCGATATTTATCTCTGACTGGTAGGAAGTGAGCTATCTTGGTTAGGCGATCAACAATAACCCATATTGAATTGTAGCCTGCAGATGTCCTGGGCAATCCCATGATGAAGTCCATACAGATATCTTCCCACTTCCAAGATGGAACTGGCAATGAATGTAATGGACCTACAGTCTTCATATGAACCGCTTTGACTCTCTGACAAATATCACATTTGGCCACATATTGAGCTATTTCTATTTTCATTTTGGTCCACCAATATCTCTTTCTCAGATCATGATACATTTTGTTGCTACCTGAATGAATGGAGTATCTTGTAGAATGAGCTTCATCAAGAATCTGCTTTCATAGCTCTGGATTTTTGGGTACTACCAATCTATCCTTGAACCATACAACATCTGATTCATCAATCTTGAAACATGTTGGTTTTCCAGATCTGACTTTATCTTTGATATGGGTTGTACCCTTACTTTTCCGCTGAGCGGCAATGATCTGATCTTTGATAGTGGACTCAACTGCAATATTGGACAGGGAACCTTGTTCTATGATTTGTAAATTCAGGTGCTCCATCTCTTGACACAACATTCGTTGCATAGGTTTCACAGTCAGACAATGGCAATGACTCTTGCGACTCAGGGCATCGGCAACCACATTAGCCATGCCCGGATGATAATGCACTTCTAAGTCATAATCTTTGATAAGTTCTAACCATCTTCTTTGCCTCATATTCAACTCTGACTGAGTGAAGATGTATTTCAAACTTTTGTGATCCATATAGATATGACAGATATTGCCCAATAAATAATGTCGCCAAACCTTGAGTGCATGAACAACAGCAGCTAATTCAAGGTCATGGGTGAGATAATGTTCTTCATGCTTCTTGAGTTGTCGGGAAGCGTATGCTATGACTCTGCCTTTTTGCATAAGAACACAGCCAATACCAATTCTAGATGCATCACAATAGATATTAAATGGCCTCTCGATATCAGGTTGTGCTAATACTGGTGTAGTGGTTACCAATTTCTTCAATGTCTGAAAGGCCTTCTCACATTCTGTTGACCATACAAACTTAGTTTGATTTTTCAGCAGTCCAGTAATTGACTTCGCAATTCTGGAGAAGTCAGGGATGAACCGACGATAATACCCTGCCAACCCCAGAAAACTACGAACTTGATGAACAGTGGTAGGTGCTTTCTAGTTAAGGACTTCTTCTACCTTGCTCGGATCAACAGCTATACCACCAGCAGATAACACATGACCCAGAAATTGTACTTTCTCCAACCAAAATGCATATTTACTGAATTTGGCATATAGTTGGTGATCTCTTAATCTTTGTAGAACAATGCAGAGATGTTCTGCATGTTCCTCTTTGCTCTTAGAATAGATAAGAATGTCATCAATGAACACCACGACAAACTTATCCAACTCGGGCATGAAAATTGAGTTCATCAGGTACATGAAATGAGTCAGGGCATTGGTCAGCCCAAAAGACATGACTAGATACTCATATAGACCATATCGGGTAGTAAACGCTGTCTTCGGCACATCTTCTCGTCTGATCTTAATTTGGTGATAGCCTAATCTCAAGTCTATCTTCGAGAACACCTTAGCTCCCGCAAGTTGATCAAAAAGCAAATCAATTTGGGGTAAGGGGTATTTGTTCTTTATGGTGACTTCATTTAACAGCCGATAGTCAACACATAACCTTAAGGTTTGGTCCTTCTTCTTCACGAAGATAGTAGGGCATCCCCAAGGTGATGAACTGGGTTGAAGTTGAGCATACAGCATATGGACATTCTCATGAAGAATGGCATTGTCCATGTCTAGGTCTTCTACGTAGAACTCCAACTCATGGACGCGTTCATTGGCCGCATCCTCTTGTGTCCAGGCTTCATTCCACAGCTCCATGGTCATGGTGATGCCCCTTTGCATTTCCGCCAGCTCTTCTTGATCTTTGGCATGAGCTCAACGAAGAGTGTTGAGCTCCTTGGTAAGGTTCTCGATGTTGGCGGGGTTGCTTGAAGATCCTTCATCTCCTAGTTTCTTGGAACTTCCTTCACCAAGCTCATGGTTTCATGGTGCCAACTGGTGACGAGGGACTCCATGAGGTTCGGTGGACTTGCGTGCGGTTACCTTGGTCTTTGCCATAGCCTATAGAATTTAGGGTAGGACTATAAGAATAGCTTGAGGATAAAGGAGGTTAGCAAGAATGGGATTGACATTACTTACCCAACCACTATTAAGGGGAATTATTATGCAAGGTGCTCAAGCATGATGCATGAATCGATCTTACGAATCTAGGTACAAAAGATTTATATAGTCATAAGTACTAGATTTTTAATACATAGGACAAGCCTAATCATATTATCCGCCACAAACTTTCAAATAAGATAAGATTGAGTCTAGATCAAAGGAAAGAAGAAACAAATTTGAATTTTAAAATATCAAGTTTACTTTCTTTGATCCAAATCAATTTGAAGGTTTTCCAAAGTAACCTATAATGATCTTAGATGGGAACTACTCTAATACCAGCTATGGCAGAACCTCCTGAGAAATCGGGCCCATGTGTATCTATCGTCGTCTTAGCAGACCTTTGATAGCGTACACGAGTTCCCAACAACTTAACAGGTCTGTCGGGTGTCCTCGAGAAACCTGAATCATCCACGATTCTCTTTTTCGAACAGGATCCCAATCACAGACATTGCAGATTACAACAGTTTATTCAAATATATACATTAGAGTAAAAGATAGCGGAAGTCTTAAGATAACATAGTTTACAAACCAGTTGTTTTCAAACTTACAATACCATAAGTGTCATACAACCATAGTAGCGGGATAATATTACATTAACTTTATTTACCATACAAACTAGTGCCTTGTCCAAAGGCCATTCATCACTCCTCATCGTCATTGACTTCAAACACAGACATGCAGCAGGGACCAAAACAAGCCTGCGCATGCGACTCACCTGCAACAAGGGTTAACAAACCCTGAGTACAAAAGTACTCAACAAGACTAACCCGACGTAACAGGGGTGGAAGACTTTTAGAGATGCAGGGGTTAGTGCAAGGTAAGGATGTAGCAAGATTCAAAAGTCCTTTGCTAAAAGCTTACTATTCTTATCCTATTTTCAAGATTTACCCCTAAGTATTCTTAGTTCATTATCTCAACTAAGTGTTCATATCCCATGTTCCAGTCCTCCTCATTCCATTCTTTTTCTCATGTTTTAGTAATTCACCAGTCCTGCATTGCTTCTGTAATGAATCAAGTCTCCATATTCACGGAGCACCGGCAATTCGAATTGATTCAAGTCCCAGCTGGGGATTCCTTATCACACGATATATGTAGAACTTAATCTTGCATATATCAACCTCGCTATCGGATCCTCCTATACTAAGCCATCTCCACGCCACCTGAGAGCACAGCACACCTCAAATCCGGCCACATTCTAGCCACGAGGGTACACGCTACTCCCGCCATCTCTCCACTCCTAGTGTGTGGGCATTCATCTTAGTATCGGATTAGCCAAAGTAGGCTTACCAGAGTATGTGACCAGTACTACAAAGTTTCTCGTTCAGAAGATCCACAATGAGTGGCCTTTAAGCGACATACTCGGCAACATTACGCAACATTCAAGATAAGTCACCCGACTAGTCTCTAGTTCATTCTACCTTCTTTCTTTCTTTGGCCAGTATGCCATCTTTGATTATATCGAAACTTTTACTTTGAAAGCCTACCAATAAGCATACTAAGCATTCTACGCCTTTGTAAAAGAAAACATCTTCAAGGATGGTAAACAATTAACAAGGTAGGCAATGCATCAAGTAGGTAACATTTGAATTAATGAACTTAATGCAATAAGTAACATAGGTGATAAACTTTTCAACGTAACAAGGTAAGGGTTTAATGCATAAACCGGGGCTTGCCTTCGTAGACGATCTCAGGTTTTGGATCAGTACCACAATTATCGAATCCCGTGACAACCGGGGATTCTTCCAGAACTTGCTCAACTAGAATCGTTTCACTCTCGGGTTCTACACGAAATGATAGCATATGCTTTAACATGATGATAATGTAAACATGATGCTGTCATGGTACATGAAATATAACAACACCTCGAATACAACTGTTTTTCACGGTACAGTTGCAAGCCAACAAAACCAACTTGCAATTCTACCATCAAGAACCACACATGTGACTTGACCAAACTGGCCTTGAAACCCTACTAGTCACAAAACATGACCAAAACAAGATCAAACACTAATCTAACACTTAGGGTTTGCTTTTATTTATTTTTGAATTAATTTGGAAATAAGCTAAAAAATGAACTTGTTCCAAATGACCTCAAAATTTTATTGAAGCTTCCTCATGACAAATTAGTGTACCAAAACAAATTTCATAATTTTTGGAATTACACAGTGGCCTTCAAAAATCATGGAAATTGCATTTATCAATTAATGGACTGAATATTTGAACATTAAAAATTTATTCAAGTTTCAAGTTTCATATTTTTAAACCATACTAGAACATGTACAGAAGCTACACACAAATGTTTAGAATTTTTGGAGCTATGATTATTTTCCTACAAATTCCCAAAGATTCAGCACTTTTCAAAATCAGAAAATATCAAAATACACTATTCTCTCTCTCTCTCACTGACAGCCGACCCCCACATGGCATCCCTAACCTCTGGCATTGATCGTGGCAACGACGGCGCTGACCAGCGCTAACTCGCCGACGGTGAGCCCAACAGCGACAGCCAAAGTACCAACACGTTCACAAGAGCTAGGCGCATCGATCTGTGGTACTTTGGAGGTTGATTACAACATGGAACAAGGCTGACGCCAACCATGGCGGACGCGGTGGCACGACAGCGTTACGCCAGCGAAAAAAGGCCGGTAACGGTGAAACAGAGAGTTCAGGAAGCATTAGTGGCTCACCCCGAATGTGTTGAAGCAACGAGCGAGACCGGAGAAGCTATGGTGACGCGTTTCGATGGTGACAGTGATCACGGCGGAGCGGACCTCGTCGACGATGGTGTTCCAGCGACTGCAGTGGGCAAAACGAGCAGGCAAGAGTGGAATAAGCACTATAGCATCGAGATGAAGCCGTAGAGTCAACAAGCAAGGACAACAGCTCACCGAATGATGCTGGCCACGGTGAATCAGAGTTTCGGTCGAGGTCGCCGGCTACGAGCAAGATGAACGTGGACAACGAGTTCTAGGTGAAATCAAGTGGTAGCAACAGCTCGGTTGGATGCGCCAGGAGCAGGCGGAACTAGAACATGGCTTTTTCGAGGCTATCTTGCGCTGAGGAAGCGAGAGGAGCTCGCCGGAGTTGAGGCGGCGGCGTAGGGAAAACAGAGGGAAGGAAGAAAAGCAATGGACGCCGTCTGGGCTTTATAGCGTGGCTAGGAGCGCGCGGAATCGACATGCAGCGTGCTCCCTGCGCCATCGTGAAGCCGAGGGCGGCCGCGGGCGCGCCTGGAAGGCCGGAGAAAGGACGCCGGCGGTGGGGCGGTGACGCCCTATTGCCAACTTGTTTTTTGAAGTATTTACAGATTTGCCACTGAGTTCATTTTACAAATTACTCCCAATTTTTCTAAAGAAGTTGAAAATCTCCAAAAATGAAAGTTGCTCAATTTTTCAAACTCTACAACTTTGCTTCAAGGAACATTTTCAAATTCTGCCTCCATTTTGAAATTTGAATTTGGGGTGCATTTGAGCATTTGAATCATTTCAAAATTTCTCCAAATTTTATATGTAAACTTTAAAAACTTTGAATACCAAAGTTGATCCTTATAAAATAATCTTCAACTTTGCTTTGTGTCACAACCCCAAATTCCAAATGGATTTTGAATTAGATAAAAGGGGCAAAAAGGACTTTTATGATTTGAATTTGAATTCAAATTTGATTTGTTTACCTTTTACTTTAACTTTGATTTTTGACCAGTAACATGGCCCATTAGGGTTATTTGAGTCAAATGACACATGGCCTCACATGATCACATGAAATTTGACCCTTGTGGTCATTATCTTTGTTTAGGGTTTTGAATCACATCACATAAAATAACAACATTATGAAATAAAGCTTATTTGGTGAATGCATTCAAAATTTTCTACTTTATGAATGCTTTGCAATGCATATGATGGCATGTCAAGCTTTAGTGCTAGGTCAAAACAGCAGAGGTGTTAAACATTTCACAGTAGTGCCTTATAGATTGTTACATTCTAGATGGGCATGCCTTGGTAGGTGTGGGGGTATTAACCCCTATACCCTTACGGCTAAGGTTGGGCCGGCCCGGATCGGTGAGTCCGGTCCACCAAAAGACGACGCGCGGCCCTTCCAACCTGTTCGGAGTCCCGCACAAGGAGTCAAGGCAGATTTAGCGAACAGGCAAGATCCTGGTCGGTTAGAATATGAATCCTTATCCGGTCACATATGGCAATTGTAACTGGCTAGGATTAGTTTCCAGATCTGTAACCCTGCCCCCCAGACTATATAAGGCGGGCAGGGGACCCCTCTAAAAAACATCTCTCATTGACATACAGCAATACAAATCAGACGCAGGACGTAGGTATTATGCCTTCTTGGCAGCCGAACCTGGATAAAACCTCGTGTCTGTCTTGCGTCACCGTCTTGTTTGTAGCTTGCGCATCTGTCTGCCGACAATCTACTACCTTGGGCATACCCCTAGGTAGACTGCCGACCATATTTCATCGACAGTGGTGTGCCAGGTAGGGGGTGTGCATACTGCTCTCCAAGCAAACAAGATGGTCATCATCTCCAGCTCCATGGCTACGCCGAACGGCCTCACGTTCACCGTTGGCCAGATCACCTGGACCACCGGCTCTGACGGCTTCATCGCCATGGCCCTAGAGAAGGCGTGGATTCAGTCCACACCGACCACTGCTTCACCTGCATCGGCTACGGCTCCGACCATGGTAGATACGGCTCCGACCACGATGGATCTGGCTCCAACCATGGTACATCTGGCTCCGACCATGCCTGCATCATCTTCAGCCACGCCGACAACTCGTCATCCGCTTCCCCGCTACAAAGGGAAGCAGATCGACAACACCGACCTGCTCGACTCCATCGATCGGGTCGGCACCAAACTCGCTGAAACCCTAGCTCTGGTAAGTACGATTCAAAGTCAACCTAATGAGCAGGTAACCGCTCCGCACAACAGATCTACCCGACTAGCTCGGACCAGTCGCCCTGCACGACTTGGTACAGATCTAGTGGTCATATCTACTCCTGAAGGGCGCTCCGCTCATCGCCGGCCAGCCTCCGCGATGGGTATCCGGCTCTCCGAGTACGAAGCCTCGACGGAGAACCACCAGGTCCAGCCCTACGGCCTATGAAACGCTGCCTCCAGCTATGCATATAACCTACAACGCCGTTTGGATCTGTGTTTTATGCACCGACCTCGGCCGAAGCCACGCAACTTCGTCAACATGATCCGGATTGAAGATTATCAAGAAGGATCCATCCACACAGTCCAAGAGGGCGACTCCAGCTCCTCGTCTAGCATCGCATCTAATGCATCTATCCACAACGAGCTTCAGCATCACGAAGATGAAGGCGTCAAGTACGATCTGGATATCCCAGACCACACCCCAGGGTACTCACAATTCCCGTCTTTCCCGCCAAGACGAGGGGATTTGATCCATGTTGTCAGCAATGATGAACTGCCAGCGGTTGGCGAAACAAAACAAGAAAGGACTGCACGTGAAGCACTCAATACTGACCGGTTTAATCGCCAACAAATCGAAGCCAAAGCAGACCAGGAGGCACGACGCATAAGGGTCCAGCCACGTGACCTCAACGATGCTTTCAACAGGGTGGGGGACAAATAGGTCTTCAGGAATCCAAGCGCCAACGTAGCCATTGCCATGGCGACAATGCAACGGCTACCCAACACCCCAGAAACCCAAGCAGTCCGCGATGAAATACAAGCCTATCTGATGGCTGCTATGGCCCAGACCGCAGAGATTGTAAACCAAGCCCGGGCCCCATCCGTCTCGGTTGAGTCAAGCCACAGCCGCCAGCACCCAAGTCGCTCACAGCCACTCAACCAACGTGGCTCGCGCAACAACGACCCATCAGACAACCGTCAAGGCAGAAACGGTGGCCATGATGGTGGCCAGGATGACAACTGCTGTTGGGACGACAACCGCCGCGACGTCTAGGACGATAACCGCCGAGACAACCGCGACAATCGCCGCGATAACCACGGTCGCAGGGCTAATCCAGATGGCAATCGAGATCGCTGTGATAGCAATAACGATCTCCGCCATTACCTCGGTGGACGCGATCTGCGCGCTCGCATCAACCAGAGAGCCGACGATCGAGCATCCCACAAAAGTTATCGCCGTATGGAATATGACATTGCCCATGGCCCGCCGGGTTTGAAGCAGTTTACTCCACACCTTCGCCAAGTCATATGGCCCAAGAATTTCAAGCTCGAGAAACTTTAGAAGTACGACGGCAAGGAAAACCCCGAATTATGGGTCATGCTCTACGAGACTACGTGCAGATCAGCCATGGCTAACAAGCATGTCATGTCTAACTATTTCCCAGTCGTTGTTGGCCATGCAGGTCACCAATGGCTAGTCAGCTTGCCAGTGAACTACTTTGACTCTTGGCAGGAGCTCAAGCAAGCCTTCATCGACAACTTCATTGCAACTTGTGAACAACCAGGCAACAAATATGATCTGCAACAGATTTGAGATCGAAAAGACGAGCCACTACGCGAGTACGTTCGGTGTTTCTCAGAGATGCGCATCAAGGTCCCATCAATCTCCGACAACGAGGCAATCGAGGCTTTCATCACTGGCCTCCGCTTCCATGACGCCCTAAGGGACAAGCTCCTCCGCAAGAGACCTGAATCGGTCACAACGCTCCTGGCCACCGTGAAGAAATATGCGGACGCCGACGATGCTAAAAAGATAATTATTGAAGAAGCAGCAAGGGTTCCACGCTCCGACCACCTCCCACACCATGACGACTACCGCGGCAACCGTGGTCGGAACGACAATTTTGACCGCCGCAACCAGCGCAACGACTCCCGCGACCACCGTGACCAACATAATCAGCGGCGTAACCGCCGTGACGATTACAGGAGCAAGCGTGCTCGGGAAGACGACGGTGAGGTCAATACCGTTAAAAAGGGTGGCGGACGTCGTAACTACGAAGACGACTACGCCAAAGCATTGAAAGGGCCCTGCCAGCTCCATCCTAAGTCAAACCATACCATGGAGAATTGCCGCGTTCTCAAGTCTATCTACACGCATCAATAGGCTCTGGATACATCCGACAAGCCTAACGACGCAGGGGAACAGCGCAACAAGGATAACGACGACGACGATGCAGACCCTTGTCACAAGTACGTCAAGCCAACCGATCGCGTACACACCATCATCGGAGGCAAAGTGTCCATCGAGACCAAACGAGAACGCAAGCTGCTCGCCCACGCTTGCTTGAACATTGCCAACACCGACAACCTCCTCACCGATCTGCGGCTCCCTCCGTGGTCTCACCGCAAAATCTCCTTCAGCAGAAAGGACCAGTGGGCCGCAATACCTGAGCCAGGGTGTTTTCCCCTGGTCCTCGATCCTTGTATTAACAAGGTTCAGTTTGACAGAGTACTAATCGACGGCGGCAGCTCCATTGATATACTGTTCAAGAACAGTCTGCCCACCCTGAAGATAGCTTAGGCGGACCTCAAGCCGTACGAGGCACAGTTCTGGGGTGTTCTCCCCGGACAGAGCTCTACACCTCTCGGGTAGATCACGCTACCTGTGCAGTTTGGGACCCCGGACCACTTCCGCACCGACTATGTCAATTTCGTGGTTGCTGACTTCGACGGCACCTACCATGCTATTCTTGGCCGACCGTCGCTCACCAAGTTCATGGCCATACCTCATTACAGGTATCTGGTTCTCAAGATGCCTACCGAGAAAGGAGTTCTAACCCTCCAAGGCAATGTATACACAGCTTATACCTGCGAAGACAACAGTTTCAAAATAGCAGAGGCTCATGACCTCTCTATTCGCATGGCCGAGACCATGCTCGACACCAAGAAGACCTCGACCGACCACCTGGAGATCCCGGAGCTCAAGGCCCCACGCAAGAACATCAAGTCCAAGGAGCACAAGGTGATCCAGCTGGTCGACGGTGATCCCAGCAAAACAGCCCTTATCGGGGCCAACCTGGATCCCAAATAGGAAGACGCGCTCGTCGGGTTCTTGAGGAGCAACGTGGATGTGTTCGCATGGAAACATGCTGACATGCCCAGTGTACCTCGGAACTTGATCGAGCACTCCTTAAATGTCAACAGCAAGGCCAAACCTATCAAGCAGAAGCTACGGCGGTTCGCTCGCGACAAAAAGGAGGCGATTAGGGTAGAAGTTACACGGCTTTTGGCAGCCAGATTTATCAAAGAGGTGTATCATCCGGAGTGGTTAGCCAACCCGGTTCTTGTACGCAAAAAGAATAATGAATGGAGAATGTGCGTTGATTACACTGATCTCAACAAACACTGCCCTAAGGACCCCTTCGGCTTACCTCGCATAGACGAGGTCGTAGATTCAACCGCCGGTTGCGAGCTGCTTTCCTTTCTCGATTGCTACTCTGGCTATCACCAGATCGCTCTCAAAAAGGATGACCAGATCAAGACATCTTTTATCACGCCCTTCGGCGCCTACTGCTACACGACTATGTCATTCGGGCTCAAAAACGCCGGGGCTACCTACCAACACGCTATACAAGCTTGCCTCAGACAAGATAAAAGACGACCTCGTCGAGGCTTATGTTGATGATATAGTTGTCAAAACCAAGGAAGCACATACCCTTGTTGACAACTTGGAACGCACCTTTGCAGCCCTTAACACATTCCAGTGGAAATTAAACCCAAAGAAGTGCATCTTTGGTGTTCCTTCTGGCATACTACTCGGCAACGTCATCAGTCACGATGGCATACGCCCTAATCTAGAGAAAGTCAAAGCTGTCTTGGACATGAAGTCGCCCAAAAAGGTGAAGGATGTTCAGAAGCTTACTGGATGCATGGTCGCCCTCAGCTGATTCATATCAAGATTAGGTGAAAAAGGATTACCGTTCTTTAAACTACTCAAAGCATCCGAAAAGTTTGAGTGGTCAGAGGAAGCAGATGCTGCCTTCACACAGCTGAAACAATACCTTACATCAGCTCCGGTCCTCACTGCTCCCAGAGAAGACGAAACACTCATGCTTTACATTGCGGCTACTAATTGAGTGGTCTCCACGGCCATGGTGGTCGAGCGAGACGAGCCCAGCCACGTCTACAAGGTACAGCGGCCAATCTATTTCATTAGTGAGGTACTTAATGAGTCCAAGACCAGGTACCCACAGATTTAGAAGTTGATCTACACCATACTGATAACATCCCGAAATTTGAAACATTACTTCAACGGATACCGTGTGGTGGTCATGACTGAGTACCCTCTGCGAGATATCATTAGCAACAAGGATGCGAATGGGCGCATCGTTAAATGGGAAATGGAGCTACGCCCCTTCTCCTTAGAATTTGCAAGCCATACTACAATCAAGTCTCAGGCACTCGTTGATTTCATCGTCGAGTGGACAGACTTAAGCACGCCTACTTCTCTGGGATCCGATGAGTATTGGACGATGTACTTCGACGGCTCTCTCAACATTGACAGTACGGGAGCAGGAGTCCTTTTCGTGTCACCATCCAAGGAGCAGCTCTGGTACATCCTGAGGATTTATTTCCCAGCATCTAATAATGCCGCCGAGTACGAAGCATGCCTACATGGTTTGCATATTGCGGTTGAGCTTGGCGTCAAACGTCTCTACGTCTATGGAGACTCTGCTCTGGTCATCAACCAACTCAACAAGGACTGGGACATGACCAGTGAAAAGATGGATGCATACTACAAATTGATTAGAAAGCTGGAAGGCAGGTTCTATGGCATCGAGTACATACACATGGTCCGGGACAAGAATCAAGCAGTGGATGCACTGTCAAAGTTAGGATCATCCTGAGCCAAAATCCTGCATGGCGTATTCATCCAAGACCTGCTCACACCTTCCATCGAAGAGGAAGATTCCACGATAGACAAGCCTCCAGACCAGCAGTTGGTGGCTACGGTTCCAGCGTCAAGCACCGCCGAGCCGCCTCCGACCACTCATGAGCCCAACTAGAGAATACCTTTCATCAAGTACCTAACAGATGGCAGCGATTACACTGATCGGACAGAAAATGAGCGCCTAATGCGTCGCAGTAAGCAGTACCTACTCGTCGATGGCAAGCTATGGCGCAAGAACGCAAAGGAGGAAATCTTGATGAAGTGTATAACCCAGAAGGATGGCGAACATCTCCTGGACCAAATCCACTCTGGCTCTTGCGGTAACCACACGGCCTCAAGAACGCTGGTCGGTAAGGCTTTTCGAGCAGGGTTCTATTGGCTATCAGCAGTAGCCGACGCAGAGAAGCTAGTCCGCCACTGTGAGGGCTGTCAGTTCTTTGCCAAGAGAATCCACGTACCAACACATGAGATCTAGACAATACCAGCCTCTTGGCCCTTCGCATGCTAGGGACTGGATATGATCGGGCCCTTCAAACTGGCTCCAGGGAAATTTACATGCGTCTTTGTGCTGATCGATAAATTTTCTAAGTGGATAGAATACATGCCTCTGGTACAGGCATCCTCAGAAAAGGCTGTCATGTTCCTCGACTAGGTCATCCACCGTTTTGGCATACCCAATAGCATCATCACTGATCTGGGTACTCAGTTCACCGGGAACGCTTTTTGGGACTTCTGCGATGAAAGGAGCATAGTAGTAAAATACGTCTCGTTGGCACATCCTAGAGCTAATGGACAAGTCGAGCGGGCCAATGGCATGATCTTAGACGCATTGAAGAAGAGGATGTACAGAGAAAATGACAAAGCTCCTGGAAGATGGCTCAAAGAGTTACCAGCCATGGTCTGGGGCCTCAGAACTCAGCCTAGTCGTAACACCGGTGTCTCATCGTACTTTATGGTTTACGGCGCTGAGGCAGTCCTTCCAGCAGATATAGCTTTCAGATCAGCACGGGTAGAGAACTTCGACGAAAAAAGGGTCAATGAAGTACGGGAACTAGAAGTGAATAGCGCAGAAGAGAAGCGGCTCGATTCTTGTGTACGTACGGCCAAATACCTTGCTGTTTTGCGTAGGTACTACAACAAGAATGTTAAAGAGCGGTTCTTCGTGGTCGGGGACCTGGTCCTAAAGTGGAAGATGAACCAGGCTGGTGTCCATAAACTCGGAACCCCATGGGAGGGTCCCTTCATGATCAAGGAAGTCACACGACCAACGTCTTATAGGTTAGCTTACCTGGATGGTACTGACGTACCAAACTCATGGCACATCGACAAGCTTAGACGTTTCTATGCTTAACTACTGAGATATGTACTCCT
Organism: Miscanthus floridulus; assembly: GCF_019320115.1. Classification (NCBI taxonomy): domain Eukaryota; kingdom Viridiplantae; phylum Streptophyta; class Magnoliopsida; order Poales; family Poaceae; genus Miscanthus; species Miscanthus floridulus. Next base: position 45,723,874 of record NC_089595.1, read on the forward strand.
CTTGTACTTTCGATTTACTTCAATAAACCTATTATGATTTCTCCGACCACTCTAATGTGTCACTTCGAATTTTATGGTTATTCTAACTTAGCTAGTAAAAGCCGACCACCACTCCTTCTACGGTTTTTGGAACAGGCCCTGTCTCCGGTTCCTCCCAACACGTGCATGGGATCCGCTCTCTACGTTATGGGTGATCGGTAGGTCCCCCTTAGTTTGACTTGTCTATGTCTACGTGTGCACAGGTCACGCACCTCACACTCCGACCACATGGCAAACTAGGGCCGCACAAACTTTTCGGGATGATGCGTCGAGCAAAATGGTACAACTAAACAGAACGTTAACATGTTCTCACTTAGTTACACCAATATAAGTTTCCAGCTTAAAAACGTTTTATACAAAGCAAACAAGCTTATAATGATATACAGTTACGTTATTACAAGCTTGCCTGAAGAGGCCCAAGTTTACAATAACACAACTATGTCCTCCTTCTACAGCTCTAAGCCTATTACATTGGCTGGTCGGGGCGCGCGGCACCTACTGCTTGCTGCTTCCGATATCCTACTCGAGTCTTAGGGACTCTTGTGCTAGTCGAGCTGAAGGGGATGGCCCCGCCGATGCCTGGCTGGTTGAGACCGCAGGCTTCATCGGTTGGTTTGCAACTGATGGTGTTTCCAGCTGACTTGTCGATGGCATCCCCTGTACAGGTGCTGTCCCACCTCCACACAGGTTAATGTCGCCAATTATCTTTGATGACAGGTCCAGCTGGGCCATCCAAAGCTCCTCTGCCTTGTCTGGGTCTACCTCTTTTGGGTATCCAGCCTCCAGGCGCTTGAGATCGATCAGGGGGTAGTGGGCACGCACCATGCTTAGCACATGGGCACCCGTGTACTCACCCGCCTCCTTCACAAACTCTTGGAACCATCCCCATGCTTGTCTGCATCTCTCGACCAGTCCGAGCTAGGACGTCCTTGGCTCTTCCTCTATGAGTGCCGGGTCGATAAGGTCGAGGACGGGCAAAATGCCAGTTGCCACTTCCTGGCACCGGTTCTTCCATGTGTCCCGATCCTCGGTGGCCTCGAGGCATCGTGCTTTCTAGCCGTCACGCTCTTTGATCACGGCTTCTAGATGCCTCTTGGCATTGACTTTTAAAACTGCACACCGTACAAGACATCAAATGTAATGGCACGACAAGACAAGGCGGGCAACAGAATGAGAAAGGTGGTCTGGAATACTTACTTTTCAGTTCCTCCTTCATTTTGGTGGTGTGGTCCTGGAGTTGAGACTGGTTGCGTGCTAGTTTCTCGTTGTCCTCCTTCAGACGACCACACTCTGCGGTCATGCGGCTATTCTCCTCTTGGAGGCGGGTTACTTTAGCTTCTAAGCCTGCATTACAGCTGTCACTACCAACAACGCAACAACACGTGTCATACACTTGCTGTGATAAAATGACAACTTGTTTTTTCCTGCTCTTTGTTATTGAGCTGGCCGACCAGGTTCTGGTTCTGTGCCTCTCGCTCTGTCCTCTCCTGGTCGGCAGCTTCAAGTTGGCGGCGCGAGCGTTCCACCTCGGCCGCCAGTTCTCTATTGTTCGCCATGATCCCCTCAATCTGGTCAAAGCACCTCTTTCGGTACTTCGCGGTCTTCATCAAGTCCTGCATATAAACAAGCTAAGTCAGATAGATCGACTACATAATAGGGTCAAGTGGTCAAGCCAAACATACCTGGACTTCTATCACCAGACGCTTTGCCGCCCGTTCAACTTTTAGGGTCTCTTCGACCTCTGGGATTTCTTCGTGCATTACCCACTCGTCGTCCCGCCAGCGCGACACATATACATGTTGTTGTTTATCTTGGGGACAGCCCAGGATTTCTTCTACTTCATCCTCTTTGGCCTCTTGTTCAGGGGGCGGCGCTGGTCTAGAGTCTGCAGTCTCCGCGACCACTATGGCCTTCCCATGAGCCATAGCATCGGCTAGCATGCTCTGTGCCAACTCCGGTTGCTGCTCCTCGGCTTGAACTGGTTCCCTTGGCACCAAGGTACCTGCTTCAGCAGGGTTAGTGCTCGGAGCACTTGTACTTTGCTCGGCTGTCTTCTCGACCAGCTGCTCGGGGACTGACGTCTAGCCGCTCGTCTGCTGAGGTTCTAGCGGAATTTCTTCTACAGGTTCCTCCACAACCAGCTGCTGAGCAGTTCTTTCCGCCAGTACTGGCGAAGCCGTGCCACACCCGGCTAGCTGGTCAGGATTTTCGACGGACGCCGACCTGATATACCAGGGAAAAGTTCAGAAGACAATAGTATTCAATACAAATTATAAGCTTACATCAAAGTTACAGATACTTACAGCTTGGAAGCACGGAATGATGTGGCGAAGGAGCGTCTCTTCGATCGTGCCTACTCCATGTGCTCGGCGGGTTCCACCGGGTCTTTTTCCATGATCGTTACTGGTAATGGGGTTTGGTGCTCGACACTTCCCCCACTTGTCCTCTGTGTTGCAGTGGTCGGTGATGCGATCACTGCTGGCACAGAGGAGCCACCCTGCTCCGTCGACCCCATTTGTCTCCTCCTCTTTCGAGGGACGAGTCGGAAGATGTTCGCATCCTCTGTTTTGTCGTCTGAAAGGGGGAAGATGGCCTGGCGACGTTTGTTGGCAGCCGGCCGCTTGCCAGCAGCTCTGGCCGATGCATCCTCCACAACCTCGAGTGCCGCCCAGTGGACGTCTTCGGTCCTGGCACTGGTCTGGGCAGCTGGGCCGGCAACTTGCTGCCAATCCACACCAGGGGGCGGAGACACGAACACTGCTGCTCGGTCATGACCATTACTCTGGGAAACATAAAGGAGACAACAGTCAATTTCTTGTTACAACATGATTCTACAGGTACAAGGAAGCATCATTTACCTTTGGGGGAGGTCGGGCCAGCTTGAAGGCGTGCTCGATGTCGTTTAACCTGACATAATTGGGATCGGCTAGGTTGAATAGCTCCCCAATCCTGGCCTTGACTTCTATCTTATCGAGCGCCTCTTTCCTGGTCCTCGTTGGATCTGCGCTCCCCTGGTACTTGAAGCCAGGATGTACCCTCTTCTGGCAGGGCTAGATCCTTCGGCTGATGAAGTTCCCGACCACACTTGGACCATCTAGCTTTCCCCACGGGATCATCCCGAGCAGTTCTGCGATCTGCTCCAAGTGCTCAGGCTTCTCCGACCAGCTGTTCTTCTTCTCCAGGATCAACCCCACGTCGCACAGGGTGATTGTGTTTGGCTCTTCGCGGATGTAGAACCACTTCTTGTACTACTCGTACAGCGAGGTGTTCTAGGGGCAGTGCAAGTACTGGGCCTTCATACCGTCACGCAGATTGAGGTAGACGCCTCCGGCTATCTTTGAGCCACCGCTCCCTTTCTTCCGCAGACAGAACAGGTGGCGAAAGAGGTTGAAATGGGGCTGGAAGCCACCATAGGCCTCGCAAAGATGGATGAAGGTGGAGACAAGAAGAATCGAGTTGGGATGCAGATTGTAAATCCCAATCTCGTAATACAAGCAGAGACCCTAAAGGAAAGGGTGCACTAGAACCCCAAAACCCCGTTTGAAGAAATCCTCGAAAACCACAATCTCACCTGGTTGTGGATCGGGGAAGCTTTCTCCTTCCGGCGCACGCCATCCTGCGAGTGCCTTGTTTTGGAGCACTCCCATGGCGACGAGGTCTTCGATGGTCTGCTCATTGCTCCTTGACTTCCACCACTCCTTCGCCATGACTCCGCCTTTCTTCTGGGCGTCTCTCTTTGCCATTAATCTGTCCTTACTAAGGGGGTGGATGCGGTGGCTGGGGGATTGGTGATGATTTTCGGAGGAATAGGGTTCGGCAAGAGGAAGAAGAAGGTTGCGGCGGCGAATGACAATGGGGATCGGTAAAAAGTAACTTACCAGTTCTATATTATAAATAACCAAGAGCTCTGTCGTTTCGTCTGCTCGAGATTCTTGGGAGACATGCGCACGCGGCGCAGATGGTTGTTTTCACAACCTCGAGATCTACGCCAATAAACGCGCCCCTTCGTTACTAGTGTACGCGCCTCTTCATTGATAGTGTGAGAGGGCCCACACTGACGCACCTCCATATAGGTGCCAAGCGACTGTTTGCCAGAAAGAGCAATAAGGCAGAGTGACGTGTTATATCCGTCTACTTTTTTGACCAGACGTGGCAGTTTGGACTTGACAGAGTAAGGAGATAAATAAATACACCAAATAATAATACAAGCGGCGTTCTTTTTCCTTTCGCTGCATGTCTTGTGCCCAATGATGGACCAGACCACTGCCATGCTCAAGGACTTCCCAGACCACTGCCGTGCTCGAGAACCGCCCAGACCACTGCCGTGCTCGGGGACTGCTCCGACTGCTACCGTGTTCGGGGATTGCTCCGGCTATTAATGTGCTCGGGGACTATCCCGACCACTGCTCGGAGATTGCTTTCCTCAACTACATGTGATTTGTACTCACATACAGTTGAGAGACATTTATTTAGACCTTGCTGCAAGGCTCATACTTCGCCTTCCAGCAAGCTCGGGGACTACATCGGTACGATGCACCTGCCGGTGCATCTCGTATCGCCTGCACGATGATTGGATTCTTAACTTCAATGGGAATTCTTCTTTTTAGACCCTAGCACCACGTGCCTATGTCACCTACTACCAGGCTCGAGGACTAAGTGGGCACACTTCACCTTGCGGTGAATGTGTTTATTTAATCGACCCTTATGCTCTGACTGATTGTAAGGATTACTATCGTGCTCAGGGACTGTCCCGACCACTGCTCGGAGATTGCTTTCCTCGACTACATGTGATTTGTACTCACATATAGTTGAGAGACATTTATTTAGACCTTGCTACAAGGCTCATACTTCGCCTTCCAGCAAGCTCGGGGACTACATCGGTACGATGCACCTATCGGTGCATCTCGTATTGCTTGTACGACACTTGGGTTCTCAACTTAACTGGGAATTCTTTTTAGACCCTGGCACCACGTGCCTACGTCACCTACTACTAGGCTCGGGGACTAAGTGGGCACACTTCACCTTGCGGTGAATGTGTTTGTTTTTCGACTCCTACGCCTCTGATGATCAAGGGCGCTACGCTTCAAGACGCACTTACATTTCTGTTCAGAAATACAAGTGGGCACACTTCCTAGGACGGAAATCTTTTTCTTTTTTCTTAAGAGCACCATACATTCTTCGGACAACCTACTTCTCCGGCGACAACGGTGGTCAGAGATGTCAAGGACTCAAGCCTTACTTGTCAGAGAAGGTTAAAATGGCGTGTCACAGCATAATACATGGTGCTCAGGGACTAGCTGTGGGGGTATTAACCCCTATACCCTTACGGCTAAGCTTGGGCCGGCCCGGATCGGTGAGTCCGGTCCACCAAAAGACGACGCGCGGCCCGGCCAACCTGTTCGGAGTCCCGCGCAAGGAGTCAAGGCAGATTTGGCGAATAGGCAAGATCCTAGTCGGTTAGAATAGGAATCCTTATCCGGTCACATATGGCAATTGTAACTGGCTAGGATTAGTTTCCAGATCTGTAACCCTGCCCCCCGAACTATATAAGGCGGGCAGGGGACCCCTCTAAAAAACATCTCTCATTGACATACAGCAATACAAATCAGACGCAGGACGTAGGTATTACGCCTTCTTGGCGGCTGAACCTGGATAAAACCTCATGTCTGTCTTGCGTCACCGTCTTGTTTGTAGCTTGCGCATCTGTCTGCCGACAATCTACTACCTTGGGCATACCCCTAGGTAGACTGCCGACCATATTTCATCGACAGTAGGGTTCTCCTGCCAAATGATAAAATTGAAGCATCCACATAGGGTTAGTATTTCTTACATGAAACCTGCCAACTATTTAGGTTCTCCATGCAACTTGGGATAGCCTACTCCTGCTCTAATTTCTCCTTGTCAGGTTTTTAGATGCCCATGCTATAGTTTCTATATATGCAGGTTTCTAATTTCTCTTTATCATCATACATGCACATATACACTTTCTGAACCTTCCCCTGTTCTAATTTTCTTGATCAATTCTTTAGATATGCTCATTATTTGTTATTTTACAATGTCAGTTCTTTAGATGCCCCAGCACAAAGAAACCAGAGTTCAAGCCAGAGGCATCTCCTTGCCAGCCCAACTAAGGATGAGAGGATAAAGGTAAACAACTATATGAATAGTGTCTTCTTGAAAGGACACCCTGGAAGAGTTGGTGCAAGATTCTTCAGCAAGTATGCAATGCCTGCGATACTGAGCTGGTTCCTTTGGTGCCAATAGGTGCATACCAAAATTGTTAGTTACTATTGTGTGTTCCCATTTCAACCACATATGCAATAGTAATAGGTGGACGGTGCATTCTCTGTTTCTTTTGTAATTTCATTTCTTTTTATGTCAATGCTTTTGAACCAAGAAAAAACTTCGAATACTCTTTGCAGATGGTGCCTCTTCGTTTAATTAGGGATGAGTGGAGGTCGCCATCTGTTGCACTCAGTCAAGTCTTTATGGAACAAAACAGATGATTTTTCTTTTGCAGAAACCGGTCAGATGCTATTGACTCAGCTTCTTCACTATCGTTGTCCTTTCCACATGTTAGTTAATCAAAGTGATGATAGGGCTTTAATTAACTTCTCATGTGTTGCATTGTGCAAGGCCTTATCCATAAACTTCTTGTACCCCCCTTTGGTATAATAAAATCTGCTATTTTGCTTTAAACAGTTTGCTTCTGCTTCCTTAAATCCCTGCTTCAAGCAGTGTTGCATTTTCATGTCCCTATTGCATCGTTCAGTTAGCTTCTACCTTATGGGGAGGTTCATTTGTTCTTTTCTTTGGCTGCTATTTTTGGCTCAGATTTCAGAACTGTTGCTATGTGTAGTCACTGCTTCTATTCAGATATTTTGCTATTTTTCATGTGGATCAATTTTTACAGGAATCTCTTTACAGGAAATTTTAATAGTTCAGTTTCGGTGTCCATGGGTATGTTGTGATGTTGGACCTATCTATTTTTTTATACCTGGTGCTTTTTGTGCTACTGGTCTCCTAGGCTGGGAAAATACTATAGTTCAAATCTGCAGTCCCTCTCATCGAGCGCTACCTTTGGGTTCTTTAGGTTCAAAATTCTAATGTCCTTTATTGACAATACTGAGTGTACCTGCCGTCTGAAACTTGGTTGTTTTTCCACATTTCAATTATTGATTTTTTGGCTTGCAAAGTGCCTATTCTGTTTGTTTTCTCATGCAGACTTTAGGCTGAGTGCAATATGTTCTATATTTTTACCTTCTCCTTACATGTCTACATTTGAAATTTTCCTAATCTGGTGTGCTCCTTTTAACAATGTTCTATCTAAACTTGTATTTTATTTCCTTTTAGCGCTGGGGTGAGAAGCGAAGGTTCAGCTCGCCGCTGACGACGGCGGGCGACGCTGGCTGCTGATGCTTGTCATCGTTCCTGCCGCGTGGTCTGCGCCCCTCGACTCACTACATCCTCCCCGCGCCGACAGGTAGGACCAGGCCTCTCTCTCTCTCGTCCTGGGTCCCTCCATCGACCTCGCCCTCGCCGAGGCATCTAGCCATGCCAGCAGGCCGCTACCAGCTGTGCTTGCTACTGGTCGGCCATGACACTCGGGTGGTTGCCACGCTAGATGTGATTTTCCTGTGCTTGTTGCTCTGTGCTTCTACTGCTTGCACTTTAGGTGCTCGATGAAATGCCAGTTCTACTTGATAAATTCGTAGTAGTTTCTTTCAATATATGTTCTTGGTTTCCATGGTTACTACCTTTCAATGTGGTTGCACACCTTCGCTTAGGCATTTCAAAGACTAGCATCACTCGGTCATTTGAAAAAGAATTAGCATCTGCGTTAAAGAGGTTCTTTCAGCCAGAAGTGCTTGGAGATAGATGCTAATGATTTTTTTATTTGTGTGAGCTCATCTGCCTAGCTTTGCATTCTTAGTTGTTCCAATCTCATCTTCATTGACAAAAAATAGGGTTTTACAGTTTCATCTCAACTCATGTGCAATGCTCTTTTCAGGATATCGCATAGGGACAGATATCACACAGGGATGGATATTGCTTAGGAGCCAAAATCTGTAGTTCAGTTTAGATAGATTTACTGATGCTCCTTCTGTTATCTGAGGTACTGGGTAATATAAAGAGTAATGATTTTATCTTGCTCTGTTATGAAACTGTAGATGTATAAGTACAGATAAAGGCGCAGAGCTGTTGCAAATGAGAATGAATGGTCCTTCGTATCTTTGTTCCTATTCAAGTAAAGCTATTTGCTACATCTTCTCACTTTTATGCAGTCTACTATACCTTTTAATTTAGCAGCATATCAGACAACATTGCTCCCATGTATAATGAAAGCTAAACCAAAATATTATGAATAATTGATGGAAGTTTATACCTAGGACGATAAATGTAATTTTACCTTAGTGCACATATCAGCATTGCCCAAATAAAATGTAATTTCCTTTTATTTAGTGCACTGTATGGAATATGATGCCATTTATGAAGGGCTCCATACAATGAATTGCTATCTTAGATAGGGAGTGCACTGTATTAACTACGCACCCAGGACGATAAATGTAATTTTATCTTAGTGCACATATCAACATTGCCCAATTAAAATGTAATTTCCTTTTATTTAGTGCACTATATGGAATATAATGCCATTTATGAAGGGCTCCATACAATGAATTGCTATCTTAGATAGGGAGTGCACTGTATTAACTACGCAATTCTCATATTGGTGTTTACATGGTGAATGGAGAGAAAAGTTTGCTTCATCATGTCACATTAGCATTATCACTCTTATTTTAGCTTGCTCAATTCCATTGAGATTATTTTTGGATGCTTAATACTGAAACATGTGTGAAAACATGGTCGTAGGTTGCCTCTTAATCTCAGGTCTTTTCACGGCTGATATGCCTTCTGTTAGGGAATAAGATCGCTTTGGGGTGTCTTGGACATGATATATTCCATCTGCCTAGCATTACTGTCTCAGATAAGAAAAAAACCTCTTCCCCTGTGTGTTTTGTTAGCTGATATAAATGCTCATTGTCCTTAGCAATTGCGGCCTCAACTGGATACATCCTCTCTATTTTATCTTTGGATTGAAATTGTTTTTGTCTCTGGATTGGCTACACAGATTCAAATATTTATTCTTTTTTTTAACTACTTGCAACCTGGCATTATGCAGTCTGCAGCGGGCTTGATTGGGATTTGTGCAGGTAGCGAGTTTAGGAATTTCATATAGTGAAATACGAGCAATACACTTTGTTGTTCTTCTGGTTTGTTTTGCCTTTCCTGACTTCGCATTTATATACTATGGTAGTCTATCTGTGTTCCTCGAGCCTCTTAAATTTTCTTTAAAAAAATATTAGGAAAACCTTCTACCGCAATTGTTAGGTTGTTCCTTCTTTCTATCTTTGTTTTAATAATTTTCCCTTTGTCTTTATTCCTCTCATTGGCAGGGTCTCCCAGTTTTTCGCATTGATGTTTGACATAGCACATATGACAGAGCTTCGGTAATTACTCTGATGCCTCCTATTTGTTTACTATGCTACAGCTACAGCCAAAATCATGAATTGGCTGCTTCTAGCCTTTCACTGTATGTTGTGGACACGTTTACCTTTCGAATGTTGATTTAGGTTTTGCCTGTACTACAAAAGTAGTCAGCGACCCAAATCATGATCTTATTCAACTAACTTTATTTTATTTGTGGCCTTGTGCTTCTTTCAACTGACATATATCATATATCATCTATGTGAATTCTACAAAATTATAGTATAACATGGGTTAATTTTTTTTATCTTAGCACCTGCAATGAACAATGGGGTTTATGCAAGTTGACAACTTAATATCGACTAGGCTTCTCCAACTGCGTTTTGATCTAAGAAAAAAAATCAAAACCTATTGCCCTTTGGTGGAGTTTAGGATGGCTATCATGCCAACCTGATGCCACTTGCTGCTTCCTGTTGATCTGGATCATTCAAGCCTAGCTACATCGCCTTTTAATTAAGATTTGCAGACTTTGCAACAGGTTCTGAAGTTTTTTTCCCCTAAACAGACTCGGCCAGCGCCTGTGTATTTTTGTTTCCCGACTAATAATGCTATTCCTCCTTCAATCTGATTCTGCACATCATTAGCTGATTAAAGATACGATTTCCCTCACCTAACCATTGTCATGTTCGTGATTGGTAGTTAGCACAAGCCTTGGTTCTTCTTGTGTTGTTAATTTACTCTTGTTTCCCTCTCTCTTTGCTGATTACCTGACTATGGGGTGCTTCTGATGCCTAGATCGTCTATGCATTGTGATGGTCTATAGAGGCTCAGGCATACAGTCCTATGGGATATAATCTATGAAGGTTTAAACATGGTTGCCCTGTCAGGCTGCCATCTGCCCCTTCCTTTTGCTTAGAAATTATTACTGCATTTATGACTGATGCGATATTCCTTTGCTTCAAGTTCTGTAGGCTATCGGTAGATATGTAGTTGCTGGACCACCTGCCAGAAAAGAAGAGATCAGCATGTGTGCTGCCATTTCACTGATTGCTGCTGTAGCAACACCGCGGTATTCTAACTTTCCTTTCTTACATTGGTCCATTTGCTTGATTCCCATTACCTGTCCTCATCTCCTTTTTATTTCTTTTGCAAGGATGTACTGGTCCAGGTCCTTGTTTGGGGTCTTGCTTATACTATACCGCTCCATGTAGCTGTGATATTGCCTAGGCAAAGGTTAGACACCTCCCTATCCACTTTGCCATCTCATCCTCTTTGTTTGACCCCTTCAGTATTCTGTTATGGTTTTCCCGATTCAGTTATGCTTTGAGTTCTGCAGCGAAAAAAAAGACTTATGAGACTTACTTTCTGTAGTCTATGCCCAATTCCCTCACAGTTGTGGGACTTATACTCTGTGCTCTTACTAAACTCTATGCGCTTACCTCCATTATCTGCCGCTGTTAGCATATAATTTTACAATTATTATAACCTGACTTTCTCTCATGAAACAAGGCACTTAGGCTACAATTTCTGTTGTATGCAAAAATTGCTCTGTTTTGCGGAGACTAAATGCTTGCAATGTTGCTACATTTGTAAGGCATGATTATACATACTCATTTCAAATGGATACATATTATGCTCAGAACATGGAAACATTGAGACTAAATACTTGCAATGCAATGCTGCTACATTTCTGAGACATGATTGTATATACTCTCATTTCCTTCCATCTTCTGTAGGTTCTGTGGACTCATCGGAATGAAACGGCCTGGACATAAACTACAGCAGTAACTCACAACCATACCGTGAGCTCAAGTGGCTCCATTTCATGGCCTCATCTATTGATGTATCTCCACTTAGTACATCTTCTACTTTAGGTTTACTATATTCTGCATTTGTACCATACGCCAGCTATTATGTGTGTAATATATGAATATGTACTTGCTCCCGTATAAATTATATATTGCAGTCTATATATTGACATTCAAAATCTTTCATGTTGCATGCCTACGCACTGCGTTACTCAATGATGAAGCACTTGCCTTAGCACCAACTGTAATCGCCCAACCAGGCTGATCATCTCTGCACAACGCAGTATCTCAATATTATCTGTATCAAACATCTACCCATGTATATTTGAGTAATGGTATCCTATACCTATCTACTTCTACCTATACAGCCCTAGAAACAACCCCGCACTGATACTATGATAGGTACGTAAAAACTTAACCGCAATGACAATTGCAAACGACCTCGCATCACAATATAGCTGTTATAGGAATTGCGCCGCTATTTATTTGGTGAATGTAAGAAATAACTTAGTCATGCGTAGTCAAGTTGTGGACAGGCCCTATGCCCTCAAAATTTGAATAAATCCGCGAAGCTTGAATATTTATTCAGCTCTTCTTATTTCAACAACTATCTCAGGGCCTCTTGTTGGGTAGCGGGCGCATTACAAGGATATACAATATGATTGATGCCACCATAGTCGGAGTTAGGATAGCAAAGATGGTCATGGTGACCTCATCTTCATCTAAGCACATCTTGAGTGTCAGCTTCTTGCTTCTAACAATGTACTCCGGCTCCTGCTTGATGTTTTCTTCGATAGTCTCCAACTTGCAGCATTTGTCTCAGGCTTCTTCTTAAAAAGTTGAAATAGGTTGGCGTTTGAATAGGGGGCTTATGCGGGTGATTAGTGTTGAGTGTGGAGTGCCTTGTCGTGAAGGGGGAGTTGGGGGCGTTTTATAAGCGATTGACGGCGGGTTTAGAGGGTGGGTGCACGCCATTATCGGCGGCACTGAGCAGCATTAAGGGCCGAGGGAATCAGGTTTGTGGGGGACATCAGCGGCAGCATCGGGCCAATGGAGGTGACATCACGAGTGGTGCCGTGGGGCAGTGGTGCGACGTGCGGTGGGTGGCGGTGCAGAAGAGACAGCGGCGTGACGCTGAGAGGACGGCGCCGGTGTGCGGGGGCTTTGCTGGTTATATGGGTGTGGAGTAAATGTAGCTAACTCGGGCGCACCCAAGCAGTCGGTAAGTGGAGGCGACGTGGAAGAAAGACACTGGCGGGTCATGAGGTGGGGAGAGCGTCGGCCATGGTGCGCTCCCGGCGCGAGCTTGAGTGGAGGGAGGAAAAAGTAGGGGAGAGGGGTTTGCTCGACGAGGAGGCATGCGAGCGGCCGTGCCCCAAAAGAAGAAAAAGGAGGGGTCCGGTACGGGGCCGAGGGCGAGAGTCGAGAGCCGACAGGGTGCGGGAAAAGGAGAGAAAACAAACTGTGCGAGTGAACAAGGTGAGTGCGGCATAGCCAAACGAGAGTTGAATGAAAGTGGGTCCCAGTATCGACAGCGTCCGTAGGTGTCGATGCGTGCGTAGCGTGGTTAAACCGAACACTAGGATTGGGACATTGCATCAATTTAAGCGTTTCGATCACTCCAGACTACTCGAATAATAACTTTTCCGCACTCTCCGTCCTCGTGAACTGTGCGCTTCTCCTTTTCCTAGCCTCTAGTCTGCTCTTGATCCTCGCCCTCGTCCCCCTACCGGACCCCTTCTTTCTCCTTTTGGGGACATGGCCACCCGCACGCCTCCCTCGTCGAGCGAGCCCTCTCTGCTCTCCTTTATCCCCCCCTCCGCTCGCTTACGCAGGGAGCACGCCATGGCCGACTTTATCCCCACAGCGTGAACTGGCAGTGTATTCCATCCATGCCGTTTCCACTTCCAGTGCGCTGCGCCCCATCTCCGTTCGCCACTATAAGATGCCCTTGGTCCTTGCTCTTCTTCATCCCCATCCCTCTCGAATCCGAAGCAGAGCTACGAGATCCAGTCGTCATTGTGAAACTAGGTTCGTCTAACAGAGGCGATGGTGTAATCTGAGAAGAAGGGGTCTGGTTTTTGAAGAAGTTGAAGTCTACCATTGGTTAGTTTGGTCTAAGGGTTCATGATGTTTTACTTCACAGTCTCCTGTTTTTGGATCTGTTGGTCATATGCCATGTTTTGGATAATCATTATCTTGTTGTTTCTCCATTGCCCTCATCTATCCTGACTTCTAGAGTAAGCCTTCGTTGTCCTAGGTTGCTCTTAACCATGTAACTTTAGATCCCGGTGTAATTTAGTGTTCGACGTCATGTAATCTTTCATGTAAATTCAGATTTACGAAATGTGTTGCAGTTTCGCCTAAAGGGAGTGGATCCTAATTCACTCTTTTGTAAACTCTTGCGTTAGGAGACGTACTTGTGTTGTTGTTTTCGCTCTTACCACCTATAATTTAATCCTAGACAATGTTGTGCTTTGAATCTAGGTGTGTTAGTTGCTTGAGCCCAACTCCATCAAATACTTCTTTCCACTAACATGTCTTTGATTTGCTGGCCTAGAATAGCCCAACTCGTGCTTGTTACAGAGTTAGGTCTGCACTGTGGCTTTATGCTCTGCATTCGCCCATGAGTCACGTCAGTAGTGACCCACATCTCCTCGTACCCCTTTTCTACGCTCTTGTCGGACCCTTGCCCTGCAGTCGTACTGCTCAGTAATGGCACCGCACGTCACTCGCCTCGAACGCGCGGAATTTGGTCGATTCATTCATAGTGATCCCGCGCAGGAACCCTAGTGAACCGCGCCAGGACCACAGACCGCTCCGCCTTTATAAGCAGAGCCTGGCTTAGCCATTGGTACCACCACTCGTCGCACTTTAGCTCGCTTAGGTTTTCCCTTTGAGCAAGCTTTTTGCTCAGCCCTTCTTTGTAGCCACCGCTAGAAATGGCAGGAGCCTGGGTTAGTAGTTACTGCCTGAACGTTGAGGGTTTTCCTAGAATCCTGCATGCCACCCTGCAAAAGCTCAGAGTCAAAGATCGTCCCTAGTATGAGGGCCGTGAGTACGAGAAGCATGGCACCGATCGGTGTGAGGTTACTGTCTACATTGGGAAGAGTGAAGAATTCCCCGACATCACCGAAGCCTAGAGTGTGACCACAACCGGGTTTAGCTTCACCGACACCTACCAGGTTGTGGCCCGCAAAGCCTTGTGGTACCTTTGCCAGCTCTATGAAGAGCTCGTTGCCCGTACCCCCATGAGGTTCTTTCCACCCTTGGATAGGAATCGGCGGGCATGGAGGGCTCGCATGGAGGCTTTGCAAGGGCGGGATGCGCAAGAAGATAGTCCTACCATGGTGCACTTGACCACATACTTGCTTGCTCTGGATGAGCAGTATGACCAGCAAGCCTTGGAGCTGAGGGCATGCCTCCGGCGAGCCGAAGAAGCCGAGATCTTCACTCGAATGCTCCAGGTGCAGCTCGCCGAAGCGCATGCCAATGCTGCAACTGCTGAGAGCCGGGAGACTGCCATGTCAGAAGCTCTGAAGGAGGCCAAAGATCGGCATGTTCATCAGCTGGGTGAGGCCTATCTGTTCACTAGGGACAAGCGGAGGACGTTGGTTGATGAAAGGCAGGATACCCCGATCTTGGAGGGGATCCCTATCCACCCACCTAAAAGGAGAACCGGTGATGTAGAACCGCCAGCACCTCCACCTTCGGAAGTGTTAGAAGCAGAACCCCTGGTTTCTCTCACTAGCCATTGCCACGAGAAGATGCAGATCCATAGCCAGGGTGGTAGAAGAATCCGCCGAGCACAAGAATAAAGATGCGTGGTTCCAAGGTAGATTAGTTGCCTTGGGATGCTGTACCCGTAGTAGTAGTGCTTTTCGCCGCTGTCCTCCTGTATTGTACTCTTGTTGTTGTTGTCATCCGTAGTTATTGGATGCGTGTTGTAGTTTCGCCTAAGGGGAGTGGATCCTAATTCACTTTTTTTGTAAACCCTCGCGTTAGGAGAATTACTTGTGTTGTAGTTTTTGCTATTTTCACCTATAATGTAATCCTATCCAATGTTGTACTTTAAATCTAAGTGTGTTAGTTGCTTTAGCCCAACTTCATCAAATACTTCTTTCCACTAACATGTCATTGATTTGCTGGCCTAGAATAGGCACCATGTAATGACAACCAACCTCTATGTTCGTTTACAATATTGAGACCAACCTTCCGTACCAACACGATGAGAAAACATATTAGACATATGAGCAAGCACATCACCCACAGCGAAGCGCGGGCAGCAGTGGCTAGTTATTATGATGAGCATCACCGCGGCCTTGAGTTTGCAGTGGGCTCCTGGGTGTGGCTGCGGCTGCTAAACAGGCAGGTGCGAACGCTATTTTTTTTCGAACGCTGGTGGCACAGCAGGCAGGAAAGTTGGGCCCAAAGTATGCAGGACCCTTCCTAATCACAGAACGAGTTGGCAAAGTGGCATATCGTCTTGCACTGCCTGAAAATGCTAGAATCCATGACGTGTTCCATGTTGGAGTGCTGAAGCAGTACCATGGAGTTCTACCGGCAGCTACCCCCACCTTGCCACCTATGGAAAATGGCCTCCTGTTGCCGACACCAGAGCGTGTCCTCCGTGCTACTGTTTGTCGCGGAGTGTGGCACGTTCTAGTCTAGTGGGGTGGTACTACACCGGAAGATACTCAGCCTGTTCGGCTGGGGCTGAAACGATCATATACGATCGTGGATTATTACTATTGGCTGGTTTGGTGTGAGAGAAAAATACTATTCTGGATAGAAATTTACGATCGTTTACGATCCAGCGAACAGGCTGACTACATGGGAACCTGTCCATCAATTCAAGGACCGCTACCCTGCCTTCCAGCTTGAGGGCGAGCTGTTTCGAAAGGAGAGGAGTGATGTTATGACTTGTGTTTGTGTACAAGAGAATGGGAAGAAAGGGGGAGACCAGGATAGCAGCAGAAGACATGGGCACGCCCACGATCCCACCCACGACAGGAGCACGGCATAGGGAGTCAGTTGTGTTGCGTGCGTTTGTATCCAACTTGTATTAGAGTCCAGGGACTAGGCAGTTAGGGGGTAAGCAGGGCAACATAGTTGTTTCCCCTGCGTTTAGGATATACGGCATGTTCGCTGGTTAGTTTCTGGGCTGATAAGCCCGGCTGTTGCTGGTTTGTTGTGAGACGAAAACACTGTTGGCTGACTGATAAGCCCTGGCTGAAACCAACAAGCGAACAGGCTGATACTCTGTTTTGGGTTCTCTAGTTTCGCTCTCGACGGTGCTCGTACGACGATTGTCGTGGAAGCGCCGGCTGGCCACCACCACTCATTTACCCAAACAAGGCGGACATGCTCCTCCGACAGGAGCGACGTCCACGTCGCTGAAATTCCCACCACCGTCCGATCTGTCATCGTATGGCCAAGATTGCTTATAGCCGCTTCCGTTAGAATCAGCTTCTTATAACTCTTCGTCGTCACAGTTGCTCTGCCTAGCTTTTGCAGCTTCTCGTTAGGACCCCAACCGCTAAATATATAGCTGGCTCCCGCTTCTCATTCCAGATTCTTCTCCTGGCTTCCTCCTCTCTCCCCATCGATCTCTCTCTGTCCCGACGCACGGAGGGGCGACAACGGCATGTTGGCGCCACCGGATGCGACTGCTGTGCGGCGGCGGGCGCCGCCCTCCTTCGCCTCCTCCTCCTCCTCCGTCCAACCTCGGCTGCCTCTCACCTCCGTTTTCCCCTCCCCTTTCTCTCTCCTTTCCTTTTGATGGCGTGACCGACCAAACCCTAGCTGCGCCATCGATATCCTCGTCACCAAACAAACCGCGTCCGCGTCGAGTCTCTCGGCTGTCCCCGGCTCTGGCGTCTCGCGTCTCCAAGCTACCCGTGCAGCTCCTCCACTCTGCCCCGCCACGCTAATTAATTCCAGCTGCAAGGAGTCACCGCCAGCCAAGACGTCGTAGTGCGCGTGTCGTCGTAGACACCGCCACCGCCGCTGCCGTCGTCGTCCTAGATCCGACAGCCTCACGAGCTCCATTTCCTCTAGGCCAGCCATCCCGGTGTCTCATCAACAGCGGCGGCGAGTTCTTGCTTGCTGTGTCCGGGCGCATGGCGATGGCCGGCCGTCGGCTCTTGGTCCTCTTCATCTCGACCGCCGTGGTGGCTGGGCTCACCTCTGCGGCGAATGGTCCTTTCCTGTCCGGTACGACCTCTTTGCTCCGGTGTTTCTTGCTGTCTGTTTCGCTTTCCGGTCTTGTAGCTGATGGGCTGGTTCTGTACTTCTGTTTGCTCTGCATGAGCAGATAGCGTCTTCCATCCGAGCTCCAGATCTACAGGGAGGAGCTTGCTGCAGGCCAAGAATAGTACGTTTCATTCCTTCTTTTCTCCTTTAACCACTTCAACCTGTGATTAATTCGTGGATTGGGTGATTCTGATCTGAGATTGAGAGTTATGTGTTAGCGTACCCCTCCATTGATGGCATAACAGTTTGGGTACAAACTGGATTAGACAACCTCTTGGAAGAGGGATGTCTCGAGTTTAGCAAGCAATTTGGATGGAGGAATGGAGAATCGGAATTGCGGAAGGAAGATAGCTCTGAACCTAGGGAGAAGGGCTAGAAGGAGAGGAACCGGAGGAGGAGATGAAGACATGTCTCTGTATTCAATTCATTGAATTTTCCTTTCTGATGCAGCTGCTCTTCTTGTGGTGTTGCCCTTCAGCTGGTTGGTCCAGTAGGCAACATGGCCCATGGCACAACTCCAGTTCATACCTAGGATGATTCCTCACATTCTCCTCTCCATAAAAATTGACTTGCCCTCAGGTCGATGCAAAAATGTCAAACCACCGGTATCCCATGGCACTTGTGATTCTTCAGTGCTATGACTTGACCTTGTTCCATTTGTCTTTTGTTCTACCACACCATGTGTCTCTGTTACAGTTTCTTTGTTGCAGGTCATGGCCGAGTCTTAATTTCTCTGCATTGAGGGAGAGATCATGCTAATTAAAGCAAAAAATCAAAACGCAGTAT
The DNA here is from genome assembly GCF_019320115.1 of Miscanthus floridulus. NCBI lineage: Eukaryota > Viridiplantae > Streptophyta > Magnoliopsida > Poales > Poaceae > Miscanthus > Miscanthus floridulus. The sequence continues at coordinate 45,742,248 of NC_089595.1, forward strand.
ACACCTACTATCCTAACAGGTGAAGCTGCAGCTGTCATCCTCAAAAGTAAGATGTTTGCCATTTTTTTATGGATAAAAAAATGGGGCCATTTAAGTCATGGGAATTCTATGTGTGTTTTTCCCTTTTCCTTTTATAACATCTTCAATTGAGTATTAATTGTTATCACCGCATTTATTTAATATATATGGTTTATAGTTTTGCAAATTTGATATATCATGATAGGTGCCCCCATTGAAAGAAGGGTTGGGGTAGCATAGAGGTTCAGGGAAAATTTTCATGTATGCTTTGGGGTAGCATAGAGGTTTTGAAAATTATGCCTCTGCTATAATCTGAAACCTGTAAATATAGCCTCTGGAAATTATGCCCTGAATTATTATATCACAGCACAAACATGATCTAGAAATTTCACATAGCCTCTTCTAAAAGGGTGTACCCAGTGTAGAGAGCTCCCGCTCTGTGCGGGGTCTGGGGAATTGTGTCAGTGGTAAGCCTTACCCTCGCTTGTGCAATGCGATGAGACCGCGACTCGATATAGCCTCTGCTACCAATTCAAAAATATTTTCGCATTAGCTGCACCTGTTTATGCCTGCTTCCTCTTCTCATCTTTTCCTTCCTAATCAAAACATGGCTATTCTAATTGCAGGCACCTGATACCACTAAAATTCCATGGAACACAGTTCACAGACATGCCAATTTCGGTGCACTCACATACAGCATGCACAATCCTCCCTTGTGATAAGTATGCTGATCCTGTGATGCCATTTGTCATCCTATTTTTATTTATCATTATACATGCACACCATCGATTCTTTATTTAACATAGATATTTGCAGATGTCATTGGTTTCATCATTGATATTCAGCCACCAATTCCTATATAATTTCCAGAGGCAAGGACAAGCTAACTACCCTTAGAGAGGTGCTCATAAAGGATCTGTGGTAAGTGTTTTTACCTAAAAAGAGCTCTCAGTACTTGGTCACCGCCTTGCATCTTCATAATAATTTGTTTTTTTTTAAATCGACGTATGGGGGAAAATGCTATTCCCATATTTTGCAAGGACACAAAGCTCCAAGTAACCTTATGGGGGTGCACAAGCTAAGGATTTCAACATTGATACTGTTCGTTGTCTGCTTAAAAAAAACCCTGTAAGTTTACTCACAAATATAGCAGCTCTGTACACTGCCTCCAGCCTGTATATAACAATGGACACTCGAAAATGTGCTTCCACTTGGTTAGCAGCTTTGCACAGTAATTCTCTTCTGTATTTTTAATGTGCTTATCACCACAACTTTGAATGCCCCTGTTTAAGTACCGCTTATTTTCGTAGCTCAGAACCAGCAAACTATCTGAATCCTTATGTGGATGTTCCATGACCATTATAGAGGCGCATGATTTAGAAGCAACCCATCTATGTCCTTTAGAAATCTGTGCTAAATGACTAAGTAGATACCTCTCAAGAACAATTGTTATATGTATTTTTCTTACATGTCAAACACTACATTTACTGGTTGCTGCTTACCTGGAAACTACTATATGACTAACAACTAATCTCATATTCACCGATTTCCTCTTCGTACACTACGCATAGTACATCTCACCGTACACTTTGTTACACCCCCGATTATCAATGTTTCCAGATTACTACCCCTTTTTCAAACTCTGGAAATTCCAAGAGCAACAACAGCTACTTACTGAGGACAGCGCTCCGATCAAATGGCAAAATCATCAACCTTTGTAGCGCTTATTGCCCAAGGTACAGATCCTCTGCCTCCACCCATTGTGTGATCACACCTTAGGCTTTACTTAACTGGTTCCGCTAAATTCCTTAGTCTGTTACTAATATCTTTTTTACCCTCCTTTTTAATTGTTAGCTATTTCTAGATTGATCTCTCGTGAAACAAAAAAACAGAAAATCTTAATAGTTGCAGCTCTAAACCTACACACGTGTGATGACGTAGGTATCCCTTCCAGATTCGTATCTATGATTTAAAATACATGTATGCCATACACAAATTACTGTCAACTTGCAGCATTTGATAATACCTATGACACTGACCTTAACCTCCTACAAGTTCACAATTTTTTATAGTTTACAATAACCTGTCTAATTAATGTTTATTTTATCATAACTAGGTGCTATTTTATTTTTTTCCCTATTCCCAGCTGTAGGTATGACTAACACAGGTAAATTCGTGGATATATTAGTGGCTTACATTATCCTATTTTGTCATAACTATATCTTATGAGTTTAGGGAACACACACGAACATAGGTTTCTTTTCACATAACCGTTCGACATATAATGTTCCAATCAGAACAACATACTATTTATCTGCTTTCGTTCAAGATCGGAGATGTCAAATAAAATTAATTGTTTTGGTACTCTTCCTATATTCTACAGGTTGTCCTTAATTCTGTGTCTTGTCACAGGCATGGAGAGATGTGCACACTCCAAATTCAGTGGAGGACCAGCTGGATCCTATCTCAATCTCGCGGCGTGTGGCGTGTATGCGTATGTAACATGTCTGACTTTATCAAAAGTTGTTGCTGTATGCAGAATAAATATAGCTTCTTGTGTATTTTGTGTATGTATATCTTTGTGCTTTCCATACTACACCAGGAATCAGCTCCACACCCCCTTTGAATTTAACAGCTACTGCGCTTTGTACCCTGCTGCATCAGTAAATGCAGGTGTTCGTATCATAATGTACTCAGCTTTTGGATTCTCCAAGTGGTACACACCATCTGTAATGCATATACAAAGCTCTTTATATATTTATATGTAACTCGTAGATGCTTTTGAGCCCATAAATTAAAATATATCTTCATCTTCTACTATCACACAAAATTATCTGTATTTATGAACGCGCGCTATATGCAACATGTGTATCTTACCTGTATAAACCTAAAGGTACTTGCTTTGCATGACTAATATGTTCAAATTGTTAAATTGATTTCCTAATGTTGTCCCCATATTAGCTAAAATTCTTTGTTATTGTTTCTTCGTCCCCTCTTCTGTTTCTGTGTACCAAAGAAAATATATACTTGCCAGCATGTAGCTAATTATTTTTGCACCAGCTTTGGTTTCAAAGAATTGCTACAAACTATATCTCACTTCTTCTATGATACGGCCATGTACTCATCCCAAGGCAAGTTTCTTAGTCTATTTATGTACTTCATTCTCAACTTGTTTATTTAGTATTTTAATACATACATTCTCTATTTATGACTACTTGACAATGGCCGCCTTGGCTATAGAGAAATCATCTGCTTACGTTTTATGTGTATAGAATGTTGTGTTGATGCCAAAGAGGTTTCGTGTGTCATCAAAGCACCTGCCTCTTCTTTTTTCTTCTCTTTGCGCCAAACTATTTTTCTGCGATCTTTTCAGTTTGCTAAGAAAAGAAAAAAGAGGGCTTTGCCTCTGCCTCGGATTTTATCGAGCGCGAAAAGATTGGAAGCAAGGATGTCAAACTGTCTCGGATTTTTAGCGTGGTTTTAGATAGCTCTCAGAGATGCTCCAATATATAATCAACCCCAACGATGACCTTCTGTGATTCTCTAGGGGGTTTCATGAAGGATGTCAAACTGTCTCGGAGTCCATTGCTTATTTTGTTTAGGCACCTTGGGAGCATTGTGTATTCCTCGCGTGGTGCAAAATAAAACGAGTTGCTTATGTGCGCCTTCTGTGTGTAGCTAATTGTCTTTTCTCCTCTTTCTATACTGTACCCTGTAGGTCATAATGCTACGTTGAGGGGAAATGTAGCTAGCATACGCATTTATATTGAAGATGAAAGGAAGCAAAGTTGCAATATATTTTCAGAAGACATCCGCGAAGCAATCCAGCAATACTGTTCTCGTGTGTTTACCATCGGCAAAAGTAGAAACTTTCTTTTCCCATTTAGATACCTTTCTCGGTTGTATAACAGTTTAGCACAATATTAAGTGAATATTCTTGACGTTGTCATTCAAACCAACGTTCCAACTTCTCTATATAACATATGTACATATCAGCTCGATGGATGCACTTCCGCCTAACTTGCGATGCGCGCAAAGGCGCGCGTAACATACTAGTTCTTATTATCTTAGATCCCTGGGCTCTACCACAAAAGGCTGCTATAGAACAAGTGTGGGTAAGTGGGTGGGTGTGCATCTATAGTTATAACCCTTTCTCCTTCAATATCTAGCTCCCCTGCATGTTCAAGAAAACAAAACATATGCCAGAGGCCAAGAGCTACATCCAATCTGTCAAAGATGAACAAAACAGGGTTACAGCTAAACAAAATGGGAGGTACTATGCTACAAATGACAAGTTGACATAATGAGAAGCAAATGGCAAATCACTGGTGAGCAAATAGGGTCATCAAATAGAGTGAGAAGCAAAAGAAACAACTAAAGTTAGAACAAACTTACAGAGGAACTGACGAGCAGTCGCAGCCTAAATGTGCAAAAACAGCTCTGTCACATCTTTAAGTGATGAAATCAAATAAATCATAGAACAAAGCAGCCAATTCAAATTCAGTACATAGATCCAGTCTTCAGTTTTCATTGTTGTTCAAACTGCCAAATCTTAAACTTCCCATCGTAGATCTTGAAACTACAGAGAATAAACAGGACCTGGAAAAGCATGCATACTTTTTCCCAATGATCTCTTCTCTGTTAAACTATGTAAATCTGCAACAGAACTTGTGAAGGAAATGTGTTGTATAAAAAATACTCACAACAAACAAGTTGAGTTAATCACTAGCTTCATTGAACTATAAATCCAAACTATGAAACCATTATAGCAGGCTGAGGTGGTGGAACAACAGGAGATCAGATAGAACAGGAAGATAGATGGTCCTCAGCATAGTAATAAGGAATAGCATGCAGGGCAGCAGTGCAATGGCATATCACCTATACTGACATTTTGGATAAATAAGAGCATGCAAGACAAGATCCCAATGAAACTGAAGATTCAGAAGTTACAATGGACAAAATATGCAAAACAAGAGGATGATTTGTTAATATCATGTTCAAAATTTCTAAGCTTCTGGTTAATCAAAGATACCAAATTAAGCACAAATTACTCATATCTTCCTCATCATATCAACTTTCATTTCATTAATACTCATAATAATTTAGCTGGGTTTCAATGACCTGCCATATCTTTCATGAAGAGTATGATAATTCACACGGATAGTACTAAGAATTAAGAAGCAGCATAATAATAAACCCAAAAAGAACACAGACAGTTGGAATGCAGTTACAAGGCACAAATATATGCATATAATAAATCACATTTATGTACTTATGAGACAAACCTACAATATTATGAATATTAAATGACGATACAAACATAAGCATAGGAATTATCAACATCTATCAAGTTTGGATAAATATCTTGTCAAAAGCAATGCTATGGGTAAACCTGTGCCATAGATGAGCTATAGAAAACTAAACCACAAAAGATAGAATCTTGAGATTGGCCAATTAAAAATCCTTTAAAAATTTGTGGTACCGACGGAATATTTATGAGAATGGAAGAAGTGTCATCACCAACAGTTGTTTTTTTCAGTTCTTCAGGGCAAAGTCATAATACAGAACTGGTCAATGTAAAGAGTAACCTTGAACTACTTTACAATACTCAAATAACATTCAAGGGAATGAACAAAACTTAGTATCAACAACTCTTTTTTTTTTTCTTTTCAATTCAGGTCTCATTACAGTCATATTTTAGCCTGATACATATGTAGTATTATTCTGTATACATTTTTTTTCAATCAAAGGATTTCAAATCTTCTACACTTTTGCATGAGCTCACATAGAAATAGGCTACAAAACAAATGTCCCTTTTAAGCTTTTGAATGCTTTGGAAAATTCAACATGAGCTTCTTCAGCCTCACACTAGGAAGATCAGTATAACAGCCAATATTGGCTATTATGACATTAGCGTAACTACGGACCCAAGAAAATAGTACATTACAAGTTACATAAGGTCATCTACTGCATTTTAGCACTATGATCCCAAATAATAACGAATTGTGGGTCAACATCACTCATAAAATTATACTGGAAATTAGTGACTCCCCCGGTTAAACTGAATCGCAAACTGATCAGCAGCCACCATTGCTTGTGAAGCTGAAGCAAGAGAACCATCATACCTATACATTAAGAAACCGGTGTGAATTAAATAGTTTCTTATGAAGAACACAGTTTAATAGTAACAATATGTAAGAAAATTTGATAACCAGTTTCCATGAATTGGAAGTTGAAGAAAAGGTACATACATAGAGACTAACAAGTAAGCTCCAATCTGCATAACTATTACTCCTCCACCTCCTGACTTTGTGCTGTTAACGCAACGGGCGCAAAACCAGTTTTCATGGATTGAGGTGACCAAATCTACAAATCATAACTTTCTATCACAAATTGCTGACCGCAGCAAAGACAATCCATTTGACAAGTTATACAACAACAACAACAACAACAAAGCCTTTAAGTCCCAAACAAGTTGAGGTAGGCTAGAGTTGAAACCCAACAGAAACAATCAAGGTTCAGGCACGTGAATAGCTGTCTTCCAAGCATTCCTATCTAAGGCTAAGTATTTGGGTATATTCCATCCTTTCAAGTCTCCTTTTATTGCCTCTACCCAAGTTAACTTCGGTCTTCCTCTACCTCTCTTCACGTTACTATCCTGACTTAGGATTCCACTACGCACCGGTGCATCTGGAGGTCTCCGTTGCACATGTCCAAACCATCTCAACCGGTGTTGGACAAGCTTTTCTTCAATTGGCGCTACCCCTAATCTCTTACGTATATCATCGTTCCGAACTCGATCCCTTCTTGTATGCCCGCAAATCGAACGCAATATACGCATTTCCGCGACACTTAGCTGTTGAATATGTCGTCTTTTCGTAGGCCAACATTCTGCACCATACAACATAGCAGGTCTAATCGCCGTCCTATAAAACTTGCCTTTTAGCTTCTGTGGTACCCTTTTGTCACATAGGACACCAGACGCTTGCCGCCACTTCATCCACCCTGCTTTGATTCTATGGCTAACATCTTCATCAATATCTCCGTCCCTCTGTAGCATTGATCCTAAATATCGAAAGGTATCCATCCTAGGCACTACTTGACCTTCCAAACTAACATCTTCCTACTCCCGAGTAGTAGTGCCGAAGTCACATCTCATATACTCAGTTTTAGTTCTACTAAGTCTAAAACCTTTGGACTCCAAAGTCTCCCGCCATAACTCCAGTTTCTGATTCACTCCTGTCCGGCTTTCATCAATTAGCACTACATCGTCCGCGAAAAGCATACACCAAGGGATGTCCCCTTTTATGTCTCTTGTGACCTCATCCATCACTAAAACAAACAAATAAGGGCTCAAAGCTAACCCTTGATGTAGTCCTATCCTAATCGGAAAGTCATCCGTGTCTCCATCACTTGTTCGAACTCTAGTCACAACATTGTTGTACATGTCCTTAATGAGCCCGACGTACTTCGTTGGGACTTTATGTTTGTCCAAAGCCCACCACATAACATTCCTTGGTATTTTATCATAAGCCTTCTCCAAGTCAATAAAAACCATGTGTAGGTCCTTCTTCTTCTCCCTATACCGCTCCATAACTTGTCTTATTAAGAAAATGGCTTCCATGGTTGACCTTCCGGGCATGAAACCAAATTGGTTCATAGAGACCCGCGTTATTGCTCTCAAGCGCTGCTCGATAACTCTCTCCCATAGCTTCATAGTATGGCTCATCAACTTAATTCCCCGGTAATTTGTACAACTTTGAATATCCCCTTTATTCTTGTAGATCGGTACCAATATACTTCTCCTCCACTCATCAGGCATCTTGTTTGATCGAAAAATATGGTTGAACAACTTAGTCAACCATAATACAGCTATGTCCCCGAGGCATCTCCACACCTCGATTGGGATACCATCCGGTCCCATCGCCTTACCTCCTTTCATCCTTTTCAACGCCTCTCTGACCTCAGATTCTTGGATTCTCCACACAAAGCGCCTATTGGTGTCATCAATAGAGTCATCCAACTGAAAGGTTGTGTCCATATTCTCACCATTGAACAATTTGTCAAAATACTCTTGCCATCGATGTCGGATCTCATCCTCCTTTACCAAGAGATGCTCCCTTTCATCCTTAATGCACTTAACTTGGTTGAAGTCCCGTGTCTTTCTCTCACGAACCCTAGCCATCCTATAAATGTCCTTCTCTCCTTCCTTCGTACTCAAATGTTGGTAAAGATCCTCGTACGCTCTACTCTTTGCCACACTTACAGCTCGCTTTGCAGTCTTCTTTGCCACCTTGTACTTCTCTATGTTGTCCACACTCTTGTCATGGTACAAGCGTCTATAACATTCTTTCTTCTCCTTAATAGCCCTTTGGACTTCCTCGTTCCACCACCAAGTGTCTTTAGCCTCGCGTCCCCTTCCTTTGGTTACTCCACACACCTCTGAGGCTACCTTCCGAATGTTGGTTGCCATCTTGTCCCACATATTGTTTATGTCGTCTTCTTCCTTCCAAGAGCCATCTTTGATAACCTTCCCTAAATACCTCTGACGTCTCCCCTTTCAGTTTCCACCACTTTGTTCTTTCAATCTTAGCTTGTTTATCCCTACGGGCACGCACCTGAAAACGAAAATCTGCCACCAAAAGCTTATGTTGAGAAACAACACACTCCCCTGGTATCACCTTGCAATCCAAGCATGCTCGTTTGTCCTTTCTTCTTGCGAGGACAAAGTCAATCTGGCTACAGTGTTGTCCGCTACTGAAGGTCACTAGATGAGATTCTCTCTTTCTAAAGAAAGTGTTGGCTATCATCAGGTCAAAAGCTACCGCGAAGTCCAGAACTTCCTCCCCCTCCTAATTCCTACTACCATACCCAAAACCTCCATGAACTGCCTCAAAACCTGCGCTTGTAGTACCTACATGCCCATTAAGATCTCCTCCTATAAAAAGCTTCTCACTACTAGGTATAGCTCTAACCAGGCCATCTAAGTCTTCCCAGAACTGTCTCTTAGCACTCTCGTCGAGGCCTACTTGGGGGGCATACGCACTAATTACGTTCAAGACCATATCACCAACGACAAGCTTGACTAAGATAATCCTATCTCCTTGCCTTCTCACTCCCACCACACCATTCTTGAGGCTCTTATCAATCAAAACTCCTACTCCATTTCTATTCGCGACTGTCCCTGTGTACCAAAGCTTGAAACCTGTATTGTCCACCTCCTTCGCCTTCTGACCCTTCCATTTAGTCTTTTGAACGCATAATATATTTACACGCCTCCTAGTCGCGGTATCAACTAATTCTCTTAACTTACCTGTAAGTGACCCTACATTCCAACTACCTAAACGGATCCTAGTTGGTTCGACTAGCTTCCTTACCCTTCGCACCCGTCGACTCTGATGCGAAGACCCTTGCTCATTTTTCACTACACCCGGGCGCCGATGTAGCGCGCCACTAAGGAAGCGACGACCCGATCCTTGGTTACTTGACACCATGCCCAGATCACGACACGGCGCGTCACGGGGGTGACGACCCGGCCCTTGCCCATTTAACACCATACCCGGGTTCCGATATGGCGCGTCGCTAAGAGGGTTACGCCCCAACGATTTTCTTTCGGGTTTCATCTCCATTTAAGTGGCTAAGTTTTTACATTGGCTCGCCACGCCTAACACAACCCTCCTCCTTTACCAGGGCTTGGGACCTGCTATGCTGAGACACCAAAGACGCCCCACCATAGGCGGAGTTCCATTTGACAAGTTATATAAATAAAAATATATTCAATATGTGGAACACTCACATTGGTTTGGCCCAACAGAGAAGAATTCAGTCTGCAGATTGCCCCTCTTAACAAAGTCCAGGAATGGATGCATATCAAGAGCTGAAAGTTGTGTTCTCTCTTGCTCTGCTCTGGACAGAGGAAAAAGACTTTCTGTAAATTTTCAGCTACACAAACTTCAGCATTCATGGATTATAACCAACAGGATATTTCCGATCTTCAAAAACAACAACATGCCATATAGATCCCCTTCGGATATCAGATTCATTCATTGCACAACTCAACATCCAACGAATATTCAGGATTATATCCAAATCATATATTGAATCTCCCAAGTAACCATATGGCCATAAGGAAGATATAAAGCATAAAAAATGTAAAACTGCCAATCGTAACTACTCCCTCTGTACCAAATTATAAGACGTTTTGACTTTTCTAGATACATTGTTTTCCCATAAATCCTAGTGATATTCATCAATTGCAGAATTGTTGTGATCCACAAATGCAATCGCTAACAGATTGTACATGTCACAAATCGCTACAGGCAACAATTAGAGGTAAAAGTGGCCACTGGTAGCTATACCATGAAAAAGGGAAAACGAAAATGATCTGAGGAAGGGGAAAGGACTCACACGACGGGAAGGAGCCGAGATGGCCCGGAGGGGTCGTAGTTGAGCAGCAGTGCGGCCTGGACTGGCTTCCCTGCGAGAGCACGTCAGTCAGTTAGGGCGATACAGGGAGATTGAAGAAGCAAAAAAGAAAAAAAAAAAGAAAAAATAAAGAAGACAAGGGGCACGAGAGAATACCAGAGGGGCCGACGTGCTTCGCGGCCCACTTCTCCCAAGCCCTGCGCGCCCACGACCAGTCTGCCGCCATTGGGGGCGCCGGGGCGTCACCGCCTGCTACTGCCGTGTCGCCGCGAGGATGCGTTGCGCGGTGGTGAGGATAGCGGAGGCGGCGCCGTCCGGGCTGTGTCCGAGAGGTGGGGTTTTGTTTGGGCTTTGGGCATGTTAACCTTTGGGGCCGTGTTGCAGCATAGATTTCTCAGCCCAGTAACGGACCCTTGAGACATGAAGAAAAGGGGAAGGCCCTAATCATTTATCTTTTATTTTTAAACCTGTTTTATGTATTAATCAATTTTATATCTATAGGTACATGTATAGGCATGTCTCCACCTTTTTAAACTCACAAAGGTATACACAATAGCCACTCTATTAAGTTGAGTTAATTTCCATCTCTCACTCTCCCCATCCGTCTGTCCCTCGATCCATCATTCATCACTCTCATCCTTCTTGCTTGAAGTGTGGAGCTTAAAAACCTTCATTTGCATGCACATCACTCATGTTGTGGCCTGGTCGCCCGAGCTCATTCACCTCGTGGCGCGTATTTTGTCAATCTCCTGTCATTTTCCATACAAATTTAATCATTTATTACATTATTAATATTTATTGCGGGCCTTGAAACTTATTTGATTTAAGGTTGGGCCAAGCCGAGTCAAATTTAACAAAAATAGCTAGCTCATTATCATTCGCACGAGTACCATGCAACAAATTGTTTGTCCATTGAACACATGAGCATGTTTGCTAGTATATTTAAGAATATAAACCTTTTCCACGTTGGAGGAAATGTCGTGGAAAATTATCACGTTATCTCTGTGTCAATGTTTTTACCATTGGAAATAAAACTCAGGTGTGTCGCTTGCAGATCATATGGGTAGACCATGGGATACATAGATTATATTGCGTTTGCCTAAGAGTCTGTTTGGTTGGGTGGCTAACTCCTAGCCAGGCTCACGGAAGCCACCTTTGAGCTATTTGGTTGCCTGTTCAGAGCTCGTAGCTAGGCTCTGGAAGCCACCGACCACCCCTAACCTGGCTCCAGAAAAACACAGGCATGGTCGTTCTCTAGGAGCGGGCTAGGCTCCGGTCCCGAATCTCGTCACCGCTCGTGCTCTCCTCCTCCGCCCTTCATTGAAGGTGACTATGTCGTGCTCCTCCGCAATCGACAACGGACCACCAGCCGCAGCTCGCAAGTGGCCCCGTTCCTCACCTCGCTCCGCCCAACTCGTCATGGTCCCGTCACCCAATCCCTCCGCGCGCCTCGAGATGCCGGTCGACCAGCCGCACGCGCACAAGGCCACCGCCGACTGCCGGCCCACTCGCCACCGCTGCTCCCCGCGGAGGTGGTGCTGGCGTACCTGCCCCCAGAGTCTGAGGACGACAAGACCTGGGTGTGGAGGCCCACCGCGACGCGGATGCGGAGCCGGGGCTCGCCTTCTTCCTCTACGCCACCATCCTGTGATCCTGTCTCACCCGTCCCTGCCCCGCTGCCTCTCCTTCCACATCGCCAACAAGCTCTGCTCCTTCACCCTCCTCTCTGGCGCCTCAAGGAGCAGTAGCAGCAGAGCGACCTCCTTTCCACCGGCTCTGGTGTCTCCAAGCACGAGGCCAACAGCAGCAGGCAGTGAAAGTCACAGGAGTAGGCCCGGCGCAAGATGTCACGCGCGCAAGACGGGATCCTCAAGTACATGCTCAAGATGATGGTGGTCTGCAATGCGCCGGAGATTTGCTGGCTCGTGTGGCTCAACCACGCGTTCCGCGCCGCGGCCGGCCCGCGTGGCTCAACCAATTTTGAACTTTTCGGCTTGACTCATTTCTAGTACATGTAAATAAAAACATGGCAAGGCTCTGATAGGTAGACATATGATAGGATGGTTTTAGCCTGTACCTCTCCACCAATAAACCATGGAGGTCCTCGAATATTTCATTGCTCATACGAAGTTGAGTATGGCAATCCCCCGGAGTGTGCAATGTCTCTAGCAACCACCGTCCTTGGTGGGTTTTTTATCTAGGTACATGTCACAATATATTTGGGCAAGCATAGCACCACTTAAGACGATTTTGAAAAAAAATCATCATTCTCATCACTAGAATCATCACTAGACATTTGCAAGAAATGACATGTGCAAATGAGCATTAAAAAGTTCAACATGTCCAAATGATCATAACAGATTGCTCCAACATGTCGAAATGAGCATAAATAAATGACAACATGTCCAAATGATCATAACATATTACACCAACATGTCCAAATGGGCATAAATAAATGGCAACATCTCTAAAATGAGCAAGCAAAAAAGACATGTCCAAATGAGCATAAATAAATGACATCTCTAAAATGAGCAAGAAAAAAATGACATTGTCGAAATGGCAACAATCTCCCAATAACACAAACAACTTGGCCTTCACTTTCCTCCATACATCACATCATACTTCCTCCTAAGGCAATTGAGCTGGGGGGAGGTCAACATTTCCCTTTGCTCTTTCTTGATAAACAACTCGGATGCCACAAAGTCCTCATTGGAGTTTGGTCGAGCACCACATGCCACAACATGGTCCATGACTTGGTTAAGGTGATCCCACCATGCCTATTAGACACAAAAGACACTACTACAGATTGACACACCACTGTCGCAACTTTCACTGCCGTAGCAATAGAAGCGACGGTGTTATACTTCCACCGTTGGTTGGACCGATAGCGATGCCTCCTAAGGAAGGAAACCATTAGTTGAAACTTCTACCACCCACAGGTTAACAATAGATGCGGCAGTGGTATTTTCTCTGTCGTATGAAAAGTCGAGCCGACTAGGATTGGCGTTATGGCTACTGGCCCTACATGACCGTTTGGTCTACCAATGGTAAATTCATCATGCGTGTTGAATGTCCCAACTTCCAACACTTCTCACCACTTCCGCTAGGAACCATCGTATGCCACGTCTTCCCAAATGTGTATGCCTAGATCACGTATCTTAACTGCTCCTCTCCGCTTCTCCATCTTCAAGGTTGGCCTATTTAAGTCAGGGCTGGATGCACATCTTGGCAATTCACACACTCCTTCCTCCTTAGATACAAATAGATATAGACAAAGCTCTTGAGCCAACCATCTACATTTTCTTCATCGCCATGGCGCTCCTTCTCCAACTCCCCCAGCGGCAGCAGCGGCGTTGGGAGAAGGCCTTCAAGATTGGGTACTACCAGCATCTAGGCGTAGTGAGGGCTGCTCGATCTAGGTGCTAGCGGAAGTTTTGCGATTAAGGAGGTTCCGCTTGTTTGAGCAAGCCAAGGGGTACTGAATGCACTTTAGTATCCCTAGTTTGGCATTGCTGGGCTTCATTGGGGCTGCTGGGATGTCGTTGGTGGCTCCTATAAAGGCTCTGATGAGCGTAGGGCCGCTAAGAAGGTGATATGTCTGTATGTATAGTTGCCCTGCGCATTTCTTGTACTGCTAATTCACTATCCCGATGCCCTAGCGATCCTCCTTCCTCTAGAGCAGTAGTGACGATGACGGTGCTTCTCTTCCATGCTTGCTCCTCTTGCCTCTCTTGAGACCATGAGAGGTGCAGCAAGGAAGGTAAAGCACCTCACTGAGATATTGGTGGAAGTTTTTTGCGAGGTGCTGCCTTATCCTTAGCTTGCGCTGCCTATCTCCAGACTCGACTATGGGATGTACCTGTACTCGATAGGTCTTTGTTATTGTACACCCAGTAGTCTTCTATAGGTCTTTGTTATTGCACAACTATGGAATGTAACTGAAGTTATCAATGAAAAATTTCCTCATGTGGCTATGATATGATGATTGTTACTGCGTCATTTATATATAGTTTTTTCCTTAAAAACAATTAATAACCGAATGGTTGTGATGCTTGTTACTCCATTTTTTATGTGTCATAGTATTTTCCTTGACTATACAGACGTGAGATAAAGCACCTCACTGAGATGGTGCTAGGGTGGAAGTACTTGCCTAAATTATTTGCGAATTGGTTTGCTATGTTTACAAATTGTCATTATTGCAGCTCCCATCACCGTTTCTATAGCAGAATCGTCCAATTTATTAGAGCACAAGTACAATAGCAGTCCGTAAGCAGTCACACTGTCATACTTGAGCCCATATAAATTCGGTAGTCCGTCAAGTAGCATGAAGGGTCTCGATTAACCATCAACATCCAACCAAAATCATACATGATTCAATATACATGTCACACGTTACATAAAGTTCACAAATATGGTTCGATACATCAGGGTACGATTAAAAGTTATTACAAACCAAGTTCAAATAAAATAGTAGCGGAAGCAAATAAGTTTAAAACCAACATCTGTCATCATTGTTCAAATACGGTGCTAGCTCATTATCACAATTCCACAAAAGCATAAGAGAGGGATTATCATGAGACGCCTTGCCTAGGGCCTTACTCCTCGTCCACGGCAGGATAGAAGCAGTTCTTACAGTAGCCATGATACATCGTACTATCTACAACAATGAGAAATAAACCCTAAGTACATGAAGGTACTCAGCTATACTTACCCATCATAAACCAAAAATAAAGTGACTCCAAAGATCATACAAGGCTTTATAAGTGGAGCTAGCTTGACAACATTTTACATAAAAAGCTTACCAATTCAAGTATACAGTTATAATTCGGTCATCAAGTTAATTATAGCTATTCATCTCTAGATTAGCAACTAACCTATACTAAACATGTGGTATATTATTTAGTAGCATGCAGTAGTAACCATAGCTGGTATAATAATTCATGTTCATCATAACCATCATATTCCATAATACAATTACTATGATGCTGGGGCTAGTCAAGTTTCTTACTATCCGGGAGAGACGGCGATTTGAATCAATTTCAACCAGCTGGAAATTTATTCCTAACACAAACCTAGGTAGAACAGATCAATAGTCACCTTAGGTCACCTTTGGTATAACTTAGGTCCACATTTCGTGGGTTTGATCAGCGCCGCACAATCAGGGACAACTAGCTGCTAGGACATTCAGGCCTGGCCTGCCCTTGGGCTCACGTCTGGCTCCTCGCACATCCTTACTACCATCTAGAGTGCGCACTCTTATAGAATGGGGCCTGGCCTGAGTTGAGCTGCTCGGCTTCGTGGTCGAAACGAGTTATCCGGCCAGCTAAGTGAGAGGCATGCGTTCATTCTCGACATAAGTGGCAACAATGGTACAGTCCTTATATGGCACAGACGGAATCACATGAGTCAACCTACACATAGACTCCACCCAACGTCCAGTTACATTACCCCATAGTTCTGTTCCACAATAGCAAGTATAACCAACCGTGCTTCGGTATCCAACTATATCTCGTAGGTGACAGGAAATCATCCAATTCTACCAGTCTAAGCATGGCTAAGCATATATTCGATCCTAGACCTACACAAGGTTAAAGGTATATATATATATGGACAAGGTAGTTCTATACATCAAGTGTTTCCAATCAACTTTTATAACCTAATGCATCAAACATAAAGGACTCAAGTGATATTTTGTAAAACATAGGAGGCTTAAAATGCTCCGGGGCTTGCCTTTGATAAAAGAAGTTGGCCTATGGTCTAGGCACTCGGGTAAGTCTTCAAGAGTTTGCTCCTCTCCTTCTGGAGCTATGGCCTGAGATGCCTTCTATTGTTCCTCCGACTCTTCTTTGAATTCCAATAGAGTTATCCCCTTGGACGATCCTATATGCATGAGCAGGAAATAAGATATCATGGATGCATATATAATGACATGTATAATATGATGTGATGTGATGAATGCATCCTCATAAGTGTTCTCAGTAGCATTGCATTAAGGTGATATAAAGTTATATTTTCTTTTACTGAGTAGGTGCATATCTCTTCTCTAGTAACTTAAACAAACACACATGTAAATCATTTTCTAGACTATAAGATAGCAGCCACTTGTTTTAACCATAATTAGAGTTATACACATCAAAATAATATGGTTGTGGACATTATGGAAAACTTATAAAATTTCCTACAGCTTTCTTTTAATCATCTTAATGTGATTCAATAGTTATCAAAGTGGCACAATTAAATCTTTCAGATCTATCCAGAGAGCAAGCATTTCATATAGCAGATTTCTAACAGCCAAAATTCTTAAACCATACGACCTATGATTATGAAAATTTAACACAAGATAGATAAATAAGTTATCTACAACTTTGTTATTAACAAGTTTCACAGAAAAGGTCATTATCGTCATGAAATTATTACCACAATAGAAACTACACATTCAACCATCTAAGTGAATTATAAAACAATAATTACCTAGTTGTCTACAACCAATCATTCCTAAGCCTATCTAATAACATCAACATGATATATGCATCACAAGCACCATAGAAAACCTCATGGTTATGCCTAACTAATTTATTTATATTTATTTATTAATTTCCTTATATAATAAGGTGATTTAAAGGATAAATATTTCTAGTGCTTAATAAATTTTGAGAAAATTATAGTAGCCTACAAATGACCCTAATAGTGTACTATATAAATTTCATGCCATTTAGATAAGTATAGCCACCTCTACAAAAATGACAAGTTGCATATACTTATTTTAACAAAAATAGTTTAGCATAGTGAAAAGTGTCAAGCAGCAGATTTAATATTTTTATTACTTTCCTTCTAGCTTGAGAATACTATATAAAAATTTGTATGATCATATGTTATGTATTTTTACCCTAATTAATTTCACTAGAATCTTGAAATTAATTTAGATTAAATAGGAAGACTATATTACAAGTTTGTTTACTGTAGGTTTAATATTTTTCCTAGCTAGAGCATGTCAACACAAGAGCAGCAAAATTAGAATCATAATTTTATCACTTTCCTAGCTCAAGTTATGCATTTTACAAGATATAACCTACTTTAAAAGCACTTATGTTGCTCAATTTAATTCTCCCAGAAAAATACCCTAAATATAGTAGAACCGACCAATTTATAAGAGCATAAGTATAATGGTAGCCCTTGAGTGGTCGCAATGTCATACTTGAGCCCATATAAACCCGATAGTCCATCGAGTACCGCGAAGGGTCTCGATTCAACCAACATACAACCAAGATCGTATATGATTCAATATATATGTCACACGTTACATAAAGTTTACAAATACAGTTCATCCATGAGAGTACGAATTAAAGTTATTATAAACCACATTCAGGTAAGATTGTAGCTGAAGCAAATTAAAAGTTTGAAACCAACACCTACAACATTGTTTAAATTTAGTGCCAGCTCATGATCACACTTCCACAAAAAGCATAAGAGAGGAATTAATAAGAGATGCCTACCTAGGGCTTACTCCTCGTTCACAGCAGATAGAAGCAATTCTTACAGTAGCCATGATAAACTGTACCATCTACAATAATAGGAAGTAAACCCTAAGTACAAGAAGGTACTTAGCTAGACTTACCCATCATAAACCAAAAATAAAATGACTCTAAAGATTATGCAAGGCTTTATAAGTAGAGCTAGCTTGACAACATTTTGCATAAAAAGCTTATCAATTCAAGTATACAATTATAATTTGGTCATCAAGTTAATTATAGCTATTCATCTCTAGATTAGCAACTAACCTATGCCAAACATGTGGTATATCATTTAGTAGCATGCAGTAGTAATCATAACCGGTATAATGATTCATGTTCATCATAACCATCATATTCCATAATACAATTGTTATGATGTTGGAGCTAGCCAAGTTTCTCACTGTCCAGGTGAGATGGTGATTCGAATCGATTTCAACTAACTGAGAATTTATTTCTAACACACACCCAGATAGACTAGATCAATGATCACCTTATGTCACCTTTGGTACAACTCAGGTCCATATTTCACGTGTTCGCCTAGCGCCGCACAATCAGGGACAACCAACTGCTAGGATGTTCAGGCCTGTCCTGCCCTTGGGCTCATGTCTGGCTCTCCACACATTCTTACTACCATCTAGAGTGTGCACTTTTATAGAATAGGGTTCGGCCTGAGTTGAGCTACTTAGCTTCATGGTCGGAACGAGTTATCTGGTCAGCTTAGTGAGAGGCATGCGTTGAATCTCGACAGAAGTGCCAACAACAGTACAGTCCTTAACCGACATAGACGAAATCACATGAGTCAACCTACAAATAGACTTCACCTAGCCTCTAGTTACATTACCCCATGTTCTATTCACGATAACAAATATAGCCAACCGTGCTTCGGTATCCACCTATATTTCGTAGATGACAGGAAATCATCCGACTTCTACCGGTCCAAGCATATATTCGATCCTAGACCTAAATAGGGTTAAAGGTAAATATATATATGGACAAGGTAGTTCTATGCATTAAGTGTTTTCAATCAACTCAACCTAATGCATCAAACATAAAGGACTCAAGTGATATTTTGTAAAACATGGAAGGCTTAAAATGCTCTAGGGCTTGCCTTTGAGGAAAGAGGTTGGCATGTGATTCAGGCACTCAGGGAGGTCCTCAAGAGTTTGCTCCTCTCCTTCTAGAGCCACAGCCTGAGGTGCCTCCTACTGTTCTTCCTCTTCTTCTTTGTTGAACTCCAAAAGAGTTATCGCTTTGGATGATCCTATATGCATGAGCATGAAATAAGATATCATGGATGCATATATAATGACATGTATGATATGATATGGTGTGATGAAATGCATCCTTATTAGTGTTCTCAACAGCATTGCATTAAGGTGATAACAAGACAAATTTTCTTTTACTGAGTAGGTGCATATCTCTTCTCTAGTAATTAAACAAATTCTCACCTAGGTAATTTTCTGGACTACAAGACAATAGCCACTTGTTTTGACCATAACTAGGGTTATATATATCTAAATAATATGGTTGTTGACTTTCTAGAAAGAATATGAAATTTTCTACAATGTTATTTTAATCATATAATAGTGATTTAGTAGTTATCTAGGTCAAACAATTTAATCTTTTAGATCTATCTAGAGAGCTTGCATTTATGACCGCTGAATTCTAACATCTATAATTATTAAACCATAATGCCTATGACTATGAAAATTTAACACAAGGTAGATAAGTAAGTTATCTACAACTTTGTTATTAATAAGTTTCACAGAAATGGTAATTATCATCATGAAATTATTACCACAACAGAAACTACACATATAGCCATGTAAGTGAATTATAAAACAATAATTAGCTAGTTGGCTACAACCAATCATTCCTAAGCCTATCAGATAACATCAATAGGCTATATGCATCACAAACACCACAAAAAATATCATGGTTAAGCCCAACTAATTTATTTATTTTCATTTATTAATTTCTTTATATATCAAGGTGATTTAAAGGATAAATACTTCCAATACTCAATAAATTCTGAAAAAATTATAGCAGCCTACATATGACCCTAATAGTCTACTATATAAATTTTATGCCATTTGGATAAGTATTACCACCTCTATAAAAATGACAAGTTACATATGCTTATTTTAGCAAAAATAGTTAGCATAGTGAAAAGGGTCGAACAACAGATTTAATATTTTTCTTACTTTTATCCTAGCATGATAATACTATGTAAAAATTTGTATGATCATGTGTTATGTATTTTTACCCCATTTAATTTCACTAGAAACTAGCAATTAATTAGGATTAAATATGAAGACCATATTACAATATGTTTACTGTAGGTTTAATATTTTTTCTAGCAAGATCATGTCAACACAAGACCAACAAAATTGGAATCACAATTTTATCACTTTCCTAGCTCAAGTTATGCATTTTACAAGATATAAACTACTTTAAAATCACTTATCTTTCTCAATTTAATTCTCCCAAAAAATACCCTAAGAAGTAGATTTAATATTTTTATCAAATAGTACACTTATTGATGAATCCAACAAAATTTAGTTCACTCAATTTGGACATTCATAGCTCTAGTTATAAATGTTTGAAGTTTGCATTCAAATATGTGAAAATAAATCAGAATAAACATTTCAAATACTGACTGACAGATGGGACCCACGGGTCAACGGGACCCACACGTCAGCCACACATAGGGCAGGGGCTCGGCTTGATCGGCGGCAAACTCATCGATGATGAGGTCACCGAAGGCAAGGTCACCAGAGTCGTGTTCCCCTCACTCATGCGCACCTACTAGTACCCTTAGTTGGCCCGGCGGATCACCGGAGTGACCTCACCGGCGAGCATGGCGGCTCGATGGCGACGCACGATGGTGGACTCATAGTCTCCTTCAAATATGTGACCAAACAAGCATGGCTACGACTTCTACGAACCCTAGCGGAGGTCTACGGTGTGGATCAAGCCACGGTGAAGCGGCGGTGAGCTTCGACCACGTGCATGGCAGCGCACAGAGCACGGTGGTGGTGTCACCATTCCGATGAGATGGCAGCTGAAGGTAGGTCTCCATCATTAGGGAAGGTACTACACCTCTAGGTGACATAGTAATGGGTACTAGAGTGGGCTAAGGGCAGCCGATGAAGTCGGTGGCAGCGAGCGCGTGCTTGCAACCATGGCAGACATGCACGGCGGCGTCGCGCGTTCTCGCATGACGGCGGTGGTAGCGGTTAAGTAAATGATGACATGAGCATCTATGACCTAAGGCAATGATGGAACCTAGGAGAAAGAGGTAGGAGGAGTGGTGGATGGGGCTGGCCACAGTGAGCTCGGAGCTCGGCGACGCTCTATGACCATGGCGGCGATGACGACGAGAAATGTCGCATTACCTGGGCTTGAACGGTGGCAATGGTGGCTCAAGGAGGTAGAGGAGGTGATGGCCAAGCGATGTGCATGAGCAATTGCACAATGGCGCAGTGGTGGTGGCGTGCAAGCTCGGCGAGAATGGCGTAGAGCGCTGCGGTATCGCTCGGGCATGGCGAAGGCGAGAGAGAGGTAGAGCGAGGCGAGTGAGAGTGAGTGAGGAGGGAGGGCGTGTCGCTGCCATTTTGCTGCCTGCATCGGCCTGACACACGGACTCGACGCTGGCGGATAGCCTCCACGTAGCGGCCATGGCCCAACACCGGTCGGCCACGACACACATGCACGGCGTCAATTCAGTCCGTCTGACAGCGCTACTTTGAGCTCCTAAATCTCCTAATCCGTGGTGATTTAACAAAAACTTCGTTAATAGAAATTGTAGATCTCTGTGAGTACGACAACTTTGCTTTAATGATCATGGTCTAATTCGAACTAGTTTTCAAACTACAAAGCTCTAAATTGAGGTACTTTGAAACTAAAATCTGCATTCTACACTTAGAAAAATTTGAAGTCACAAAACAACATTTTGTTGCTACTTTGGAGCTATTTTTGACCATGTTAGGCACTGATTCAGCTCATGACCCTTAAATAAAGTTTGTTACCCATGACAAGAAATACAACTTTTATTTAGGTCATACAGCCATGCAAATAGTATAAGCTACTGTTCAACTTTGGTCAAACTAGCATCATGAAAAAGGCATTTCAAAGTAAACCAACACTTAGAAGCAAATTTGGTATATGTCATGAATATAAAAATTGTTCCATTTACCATTATAGATGTGTCTAAGGTGTTTTCATGACCTCACAACGATTTCATACATTAGTCATACATGATTACAAGCATAAGCATATATATATATAATCAACATTTCATGTGACAATATATAAGAATAAGATGAAATTTCATATGCTCATGTTCATGAATGCTTGGATGATGCTTATGCTCATGAAATGCAAGTGCCAATTCAATGCTTAACACTAGGGTGTTATAGTCCCTCCCCCTTATAGAAATCTTATCCCGAGATTTGAAAGACCTACCATTCTTCATAAAAAGCTGGATAAACCTCACGTAAATAATTCTCCTGTTCCCACGTGGCCTCTTGTTCATTATAGTTATTCCACACCACCTTGTAGAACTTTATGACCTTACTCTGGGCTACTTTTTCCATTTCTTCCAGCACTCGGATTGGTTTCTCTTCATAGGTCAAATATGATTGGAGCTTAATGTTGGTGGGCGCAATAGCCTCATCAGGTACGTGGAGGCATCTTTTTAGCTAAGAAACATAGATGCCATTGATTATAGCACTCATCTCTGGGGGAAGTTGTAACTTGTAGGGGACATTTTCCTTTCGCTCAATAATCTAGTATGGGCCTACATATCTAGGCGCAAGCTTCCTTTTTACTCTAAATCTCTACACTCCTTTCATAGGCGAAACTATTAAGTACACATAGTCTCCCACTTCAAAGGTTAGTGGTCTTCCTCTTTTATCAGCATAACTCTTTTGTCTAGACTGAGCTACTTTCATATGCTATTGAATGATGCATACTTGCTCTTCTGCTTCTGTGACAAAATCTATGCCATAGTACCTCCTTTCTTCGGGCTCAATCCAATTGAAAAGAGTTCTACATTTGTGACCGTACAAGGCCTCAAAAGGAGCCATCTTGATGCTCTCTTGAAAACTGTTGTTATAGGAAAACTTGGCTAAAGGTAGCCATTTCTCCCATGAACCCTTAGAAGATATAACACAAGCTCTCAACATATCTTCTAAGATTTGATTCACTCGCTCGGTCTATCTTTATGTTTGTGGGTGATATGCTGAACTTCTGATTAGTTTAGTTCCCAAGGCTCGGTGAAAGTGTTCCCCAAAATGAGCTATAAAATGTGGTCCCCGATCTGAGATTATGGTCCTTGGTACTCCATGTAGCCTCATGATCTGAGAAACGTACAACTCAGCGTACTTCCCCACATGATACACCGTGTTAACCAGTATAAAATGCGCTGACTTGGTAAGGCGATCTATAACGACCCATATAGAATCTTGACATTGTTGTGTTAGCAGGAGGCCTATAATAAAGTCCATACTTATTTCCTCCCATTTCTAGCCTAGAATAGGCAATGACTGAAGTAATCCAGTAGATTTCAAATGAATGGCCTTGACTCTACTGTAATTATCACACCTAGCGATATAGGCAGCGATCTCTTTCTTCATCTTGGTCTACCAAAAACGGGTTTTCAAATCTTGATACATTTTGCTACTACCCGGATGGATAGACAACTTGGATGAATGAGCTTCATCTAAAATTTGATTTCTAAGCTCATGGTCCTTTGGTACTACCAGTCGGTCCTCAAACCATAGCGCACCTCTTTCATCCAACCTAAAATGCTTGGTTTCTTGTTCTTTCATCCTTCTCTTAATGTGAAATATACCTACATTCGTCTTCTGCAGTTCTATGATTTTGCTCTCAAGTGAACAACTGACGGTGATATTGTGTAGCACCACAGGATGTAACAAATTAATTCCATCTTCCAACAAGGCTTCTAAGGTGTTATAATGAGATTTTTGACTAAGTGCATCTGCTACAACATTAGCTTTTCCTGGATGATAGTGCACTTCCAAATTATAGTCCTTGATTAGCTCTAACCATCTTTGCTGCCTCATGTTCAGCTTAGGTTGAGTCAAGATATATTTGAGACTTTTGTGGTTAGTGTATATGTGACATATGTTTCCCAACAAATAATGTCTCCATATCTTCAAGGCGTGAACAACTACTGCGAGCTCTAAATCATGTGTAGGATAATTGACTTCATGCTTTCTCAATTGCTGAGAAGCATAGGCAATAACTCTTCCTTCTTGCATGAGCACACACCCCAAACCTATACCTAATGCATCACAGAACACATCGAAAGGCTTTTCAATGTTGGGTTGTGCTAGAACAGGAGCTGTAGTTAGCAAAGTTCATAGGGTGTGAAAAGCGGCTTCACACTCTAGAGTCTAATTGAACTTTTCATCCTTCTAAAGTAGTCTGGTCATGGGCTTAGCTATCTTGGAGAAATCTAGAATGAAACGATGATAGTAGCCTGCTAGCCCTAGAAAACTCTAAACTTCATGAACCAAAGTCGGGGCCTTCCAATCCATGACCTCTTATACTTTAGATGGGTCTATAGATATTCCATTTTTAGATAAGATGTGACCCAAGAAAGGTACTTTGCTCAACCAGAATTCACACTTACTGTACTTGGCATATAACTTATGTTCCCTCAATCTAGACAAAACAACTCTCATATGCTCTACATGATCTGCCTCATTTTTTGAGTAAATCAAGATATCATCGACAAACACAACCACGAACTTGTCGAGCTTAGGCATGAATACCGAATTCATCAAATACATGAAGTAGGCAGGAGCATTTGTCAGCCCAAAGGACATGACCAAATACTCATACAAGCCGTACCTAGTGGAGAAAGCTATATTAGGTACATCCTCTAGCCTGATCTTAATCTAATGATAGCCTGACCTCAAGTCACTCTTAAAGAATACCTTTGCTTTTGCCAGTTGATCGAACAACATATCGATATGAGGCAAATGATATTTGTTCTTAATGGTGACTACATTGAGCGGCCTATAATCCACACACATTCTCAGGGATTTGTCCTTCTTCTTTACAAATAAAGCTGGACATCCCCATGGAGATGAACTAGGTTGAATGAGACCTTTGTCCAATAGTTCTTGTAACTGAATTTTAAGTTTAGCTAACTCATTTGGTGGCTTCCGATAGGGTCTTCTTGAGATAGGTGCCATACCTGGCACTAACTCGATCTTAAATTCCACATCCCTATCAGGCGATAGATCTGGCAACTCATCTAGAAATACATCAGGAAACTCACAAACCATTGGAATATCACAAAGGGTAGTTGCTTGGATAGCACAAGACAAGTTTTGGAGATCAAAACTTCAAGGAAGTGGCACTAGAAAAGCATTACCTCCCTTTGGTTCTCTCAACATAATTGTTCTAGTGCTAGTGTCAATGAGAACCCCATGATCGCTCATCCATTTCATGCGTTAGATCACATCTATGGCTAATCCATGCAATACTATCAGATCCACTGTGTACTCCTTCTCTTGTATAGAGATGAGCACATCTCTGACTATTTGATTTGTAGAGATAGTAGCCCTAGCAGAACTTATACTATAACCACCCTTGTTTACCTCAATTATTTTCTAATCATACTTAGATGCAAATGCTTGGCTCATAAATGAATGAGAAGCTCCAGAATTAAATAAAACAATGGTGGGATGTTTGTTAACAAGAAACATACCGGCGGTGACAACTTCTGTCGTGGGAACTTCTTCCACAGCTGTATAATGCACATATCCATGACATGCTTTAGAATTTGCCTGTTTTGATTACCCTAGTTTTGATTGCCATTGTTCTAGGGATGGGGCACTCCTTGGCCTAATGGTCCAACTAGTTATAGTTGAAGCTTGGCTGATTGCTCCTTGGTCCGCCTAAGCTTCCTTGCCCTCCGTTTCCCTTTGGTAGGGCAATGGTGAATGCCCTGCGGAATGTTTTCTAGGGGTGATTGGACTGAGCTTTTGGCATAGGAGGACCAGCTGCCACTGGAGCTGGTGGACAAAACTATGGCCTAGCCACCACTAGAGCTCTGGACTAGGAAGATCCTAAGGCACCTACCTCAGCTACTCTTTTGTGGCCCTTCGTAGCTACATGCAAATTATTCTGGTTCTCCTAGGTCAAGGCATCACTAATGAACTCATTATATGTGGTACACCTCTAGTTGGCCATAGCCTTCATTAGCTTAGTGCTAAGGCCTCTCTTGAAGCTTTCTATCTTCTTTTTCCTCCGTATCGACGAACCCTGGGGAGTGTCGGGACAAATTGTTGAAGGCATGCATATACTTAGTATGGGTCTTGGTCCCTTATGTGAGTAGCATGAACTCGGTGACTTTCATGCGCATTAGCCCTAGGGGAATGTGATGTCCCCTAAAGGCTAACTTGAACTGCTCTCATGTGACCCATGCATTGTCAGGTAAAGAGGATAGGAAATGGGTCCACCATATCCCAGCCGGTCCCTGTAGTTGATGGGATGCATATTCATCCTTCTGATGCTTAGTAATCCTCAACAAATGAAACTTCTGCTCTATCGTGTTAAGCCATTCATCTGCCTAGAGTGGTTCTTTGGCCTCTTTGAAGATATGAGGCTTGGTGTCTTGGAAATCCTTGAAAGAGCTATATTGATTTAGCTTAGGCCCTTAATGTTGTTGACATGCATGAGCGGTGTTCTGCGCAATGAGGCATAGTGTAACCTCCATGGCTCTCTGATTACCCAGGAACTATGCAAAGAATTCATCTGCAGACAATGACAACGGTGGTGGTAAGTCACCATCGTTGCCACCATGGCTGGTGCCTGCCCTAGCATGAGTGCGAGTCATCTGCAAAGTTGCAATAATAAGTGATTATTAGATGATGTCAAGAGATTGCAGACGAATTGTGTAATCATGCCAAACTGAAATTACTAGAGAGAATCTTAATGTCGGTGACCAATACTAGGGTACCTAAAGAGGAGGAGCTAATGACCATCAACATTGATTCATCCAAGCAGTCAAGAGCATGACTATAGCTTCAACCAACCCTAGGCACGAAGGCTTTGACTTGTCCGACCTATGGGGGCAGGCTCTGCCTCGCCCGATCCCGAGGCCATGGGCTTTGCCTCGCCCGACCCCAAGGCCATAGGCTCCACCTCACCCAGCCTCTAGGGGCAAGCTCTGCCTCGCCTGACCACGAGGTCACGGGCTTCGCCTTGTGTGACCCTTGGGTTTATGCTCTGCCATGCCCAACACCGAGTCTGCAGGCTCCACCTCGCCCGACTTCGAGGCCTCAGGCTCCACCTCGCCCGACGCTTGGGTTCATGCTCTGCCTCTACTAACCTCTAGGGATAGGTTCTGCCTTGCTCGACCTCGAGGCCATAGGCTCTGCCTCGCCCAACCCTGAGGCCCTAGGCTCCATCTCGCCCGACAGGGACCCATACCACTGCCAACCACTCTAGGTCCAAGCGTATGGGACTGGGTCAAAACTCTAACACCAAGGGAGAGACTAACATGCCCTGATGTAACCTATGGCCATGATGGGCCATACCTGAGGATTCACATCAAGAACAACATCGGGCATCTTGGTGCTATTCTGCCTAACCCCCATACGAATGCTGACATGCATGTCAGCTCACCACGATGTCCGCTGTGATGGAATGGAACGCCATGACTGATAGACGATGCCTAGGCATGGCGCTAGTAATGGATTGGGCCGTGACATGGAGCTACCCTGTTGACATCCATAGGGTTGGCAGGAACCATATGAAGGATGAGAAGGACCCAGTAATCCTAAAGGACTTCTCTCTCATTCTTCTCTTTTCCTCTGCTATAACCCATGCTTTCCCTTGGCCTATAAAAGGGAAAGCAGGGCGTCCCATGAAGGGGGGCTGATCCAATTAAACCGATCAATCAAGATCGACACAAGAAGCACGACACGAGAACTCGGCTGAGCAGCAATTGAGCTCTCAGCACATGTTCACTCCTTTCACTAGATACTTGGGATCCTTTCCCTCTCTCGCCCATTTGTACCACCTATTACAAACTTTTAGTGCTAGTAACACGAGCAGCAGCGATGAACTAGATGTAGGGACTTTCTACCCAAACTAGTATAAACCTCATGTCCTCTAAGCACACCATTCGAGCCAGATGCACAATAATACAAATTTACTTATCGATGGTAACTCAAAACACCGACAGTTGGAGCACCAGGTAGGGGCCTTTTATGTGTCTCAACAGCCACACCAGGCCTCGGATGGCTATTCATGGTGTCAGTTGGGTCCCGGGCACACACGTGCGCTTCGGGAACCTGGACTTCATTGTCACGATGCAGGAAGGGTTGGTGCAGGCTCCCACTGATGTCTAACCTCTCCACTTCACCGGCCTCGACGTGATCACCAAGGCGCTTAAGGAGCTACAGCTAGATGCACCAGAGGCCCGCACCCCTAGGAGCGACCAACTCCTTGGCTTCGATTACGAGAGGCTAGAGCGCTAGCTCGACGCTTTCCTAGGACCCCGACCATCCTAGGAGGACTTGCGCCACCTTGCCTTCTCGTTCACCAATATCATGATGTAGCTTGCCAAAGGAGAGCCGCTCTCCCTAGAATACCTCATCCTAAGCACCCTGATAGTGCTCCCATCCGGTCTTCGCAACACTACAGAGACCATTGGCCACCCTATGGCGCAACGCGTGCCTCCATCCCCCACAAATGACGAGTTCGTGGGGATGACCAAATATGTCATGGAATCTTTCCATGACCTCCTCGCGAGAGAATCAGCATCGCCCTTCAACTCTGACTCTAGCGGGGGGAGCCATCACCCTTCTCATGAATGTTTCATGGTAGGTACCCCCAAGGGACACATTGAAAGCATCCATGAGGGAGAGGCTACTCGAACGAATGACCTTGATGATGAGGTTGAGAGGGATGCAGGGGCCCCACCTCGCCTACAGGTGGAGTAGTTGAAGGCCCAGCACCAAGAGTTTGAGGAAGAATGACTCCAGCTCGAGCAGGAATGCATGGAGCTCGAGTAGGAGATCAAGCGCCATGGAGACGGCGGGTGTGCACACACTGTGGCCTGTGATGTGAACTAGAGGATCATTGAGGATGATGAAGCCCTCCCACACTTCACCTGGGCAAGCTAGAACATCACTGCTGTAGTGGCCTTGCTTTGGGGGCTTCTAGGGCCTGCGATGACCAAGGATCATCGGGCCCATCATGAGATTCGCATGCTATTCAAGCATGCAGTTGTGCAATAGGCTGAGAGCTTGCTGTCCCGATGTTGTGAGCTCGACGCCAGCTAGTGTGTGCCCTCAGAGTGACCCAAGATGGACATGTTAGTCCACTAGGCACAGCTAGGCGGCAGGCTGTGCACCGTGGTCCCGGTGCACGAGCATCTCGGCCACAACCGTGACGCGCGCAACACCCTCGATGCTCGTAGGCGTGCCCATAGTGACACAAGGGAGGGGCCAGCTGCAGCTACCACCCTCGTCATGGTGAATGCTATGACAACAGCGAGGACCAAAGCCTAAGCCCCGACTTGCTGGGACCTCGGTCCTTTGGCCGACACATCCTCAATGCCGCCTTTCCACCGCGGTACCAACCGCCGACCAACATCCTAAAATACTCTAGGGAAATGAACTCTAGATTGTGGCTCGAGGATTATCGGCTTGCTTGCCAAGTCGGTGGAGCAGATAATGATGATTTCATTATCTACAACCTTCCATTGTTCCAAGCTGATTCGGCACGAATGTGGTTGGAACACCTTTCGCCCAATAGAATCCAAAGTTCGGTGGACCTAAAAGAGATCTTCGTGGGAAACTTCCAGGGCACATACGCACATCCTAGGAACCCATGGGATCTCAAAAACTATCGACAGAAGGCCGGGGAACTCTTCATGGGTACATCTAGCGCTTCTCCCAGTAGTGCAACGAGCTGCTTAACGTCATCGACATCGATGTCATAGGAGCCTTCCTGTCTAGGTCCACTTGCGAGTCCCTGGTTCACAAGCTAGGACATAAGGGCCCACAAACCACTAAGGAGCTCCTCGACATCACCACCAGCCATGCCTCAGGCGAGGAGACGATCGGAGCAATCTTTGACTACCTCAATGGCAAGTCAAAGTGGGACGAGGACGCCAGCGAAGGCACCTCCAATTGTCCTAGCAAGAAGTAGGACAAGCAGCGGCGTGAGGGCTCGCTCGTGGCCACCACCGACTGCAAGGGGGTTAGAAGCCCACCGAGGGCACCCTAGACCACTTCAAGAAGCTACTGAAAGGACCATGTCCAAACCATGCTTTCCCTATCAATCATCTATACAAGGACTGCAGTCTCATTAAGCGGTTCTTTTCTAGAGGCTCCTACAAGGGGGAGCATAGGAAGGACCCCAAGCTGTCCGTGGATGACGCCGAGGGGAAGGATTGTGACTTTCCAATACTAGATGGCTACCTCATGATCTTCGGAGGGTCGATGGCCTATGACTCCAAGCACCGCCCAAAGCTCACGTGTCACGAGGTCTATATGGCTGAGCTGGCTACGCCTACCTTTGTCTGATGGTCGGAGTCCACCATAACCTTTGATCGGACCAACCACCTCGAGAGCATCACACAACTAGGGATATATATGCTCGTGGTCAACCTAATCATTAGCATGAAGCAGCTCGCCAAGGTACTGATGGATGGAGGTAGCAGCCTCAACATCATGTACGTTGAAACGCTCGATGCCATGGGCATCGACCAATCACACATCTGACCAACCAGAGTGCCTTTCCATGGCATCGTGCCTCAAAAGCTGGCTATGCCTCTTGGGAAGATCATTCTGCCCATCACCTTTGGGGATCCGACCAATTACAGGATGGAGACCCTTACCTTCGAGGTGGTTGGGTTCCACAGAACTTACCACACCATCCTAGGACGTCCATGCTACGTGAAGTTCATGGCTGTCCCTAACTACACCTATCTGAAACTGAAGATGCCGGGACTATGTGGGGTCATCACCATTGGCACCTCCTTTCAGCGCGCCTACGAGTGTGAGGTCAAGTGCTACGAACACGCCGTGACAATTGTCGCCTCCAAGGAGCTTGTGACCATCAGGAAGGAGGTCATCGAAGAAGCACCCGAACCCAAGTGGACAACCGAGTCTTTTGAGCCTATAGAGGGCGCCAAGGAGGTCCTCATAGACCCTAGCGGCTCCAAGGGCAAAGTGGTGCGCATTGGTACCACGCTTTCCTCCGAATAGGAAAGCGCGCTAGTCAACTTCCTCTGCACCAACAGAGACATCTTTGTGTGGAAACCCTCAGACATGCTAGGCATTCCGAGAGAAGTCACCGAGCATGCCTTAAAGATCAGGCTAGGCTCCACGCCAATGATGCAGCACCTGCGTCACTTCAATGTGGAGAAGCGTAGGGCCATGTTCATCAAGGAAGTATACCACCCTGAGTGGTTAGCCAATCCCATTCTGGTACAAAAAAAGAGTGAGAAATGGAGACTGTGTGTCGACTACATGGGTCTCAACAAAGCATGTCTAAAGGATCCATTTCCTTTGCCACGTATAGATCAAGTAGTCAACTCGACCTTGGGGTGCAAAACCCTCTACTTCCTTGATGCATACTCAGGGTACCATCAAATCACGATGAAAGAGTCCAACTAGGTTGCAACATCTTTCATCATCCCATTTGGATCATTTTGCTACGTCACGATGCCATTCGGTCTAAAAACACAGGGGCTACATACCAGTGTTGTATGCTCAAATGTTTTGAGGACCTCATTGGGCGAACCATTGAGGGCTACGTGGATGACATCATGGTCAAGTCCAAATAGGATGACTAGGTCATAGCCGACCTAGAGCAGACCTTCATGAAACTCCGAGCAAACAACAATAAGCTAAACCCTGAGAAATGCATTTTTGGGGTCCCAAGGGGTATGCTGCTAGGTTTTATCATCTCCGAGCGTGGCATCGAAGCCAACCCAGAGAAGATCTCTGCCATCACAAGGATGGGCTTGATTCATAACATAAAGGGGGTACAATGAGTTATAGGGTGCCTCGCTGCGCTCAACCACTTTATCTCGCACCTCGATGAACAAGGTCTCCCGCTCTATCAGCTCCTAAAGAAGGTCGACCATTTTGAATTGATGCCCGAGGCCTAGGAGGCACTTGACACGGTCAAGCAGCTTCAGACAAAGGCCCTGATCCTGGCCCCTCCGACCGATGGGGAACCACTTCTGCTCTACGCGTCCACCACGCAAGTGGTCAGTGCCGCCCTGGTGGTAAAGCGAGAAGAAGAGGGACACATCCTCAAAGTACAACATCCTATGTACTTCATTTGTGAGGTCTTGTCTGATTCTAAGACTTGCTACCCCCAAATCTAGAAACTCCTGTACGCCGTCCTTATTGCTAAGAGGAAGTTGCATCACTACTTCGAGTCTCATCCATTGATGGTCGTGATGTCCTTCCCTTTCGGTGAGGTTGTCAAAAAGTAGGACGCAAAAGGCAGAATTGTGAAGTGGGCACTCGAGTTGATGGGTCAAGGCATTTCATAAGCCCTCGGATGCCATCAAGTCCTAAGTGCTGGCTGATTTTGTTGCAGAGTGGACCGAGGTCCAAATGCCACTAGCAGCCGTCGACCAAGTGTACTGGATGATGTACTTTGATGGATCACTGATGAAGAAAGGTGCCAGTGCAGGGCTAGTCTTCGTTTCACCCCTCGAGGTACGCATCAGGTACATGGTTCGCATCTATTTCCCCTCCTCCAATAATGTGACCGAATATGAGATGCTCATCAATAGCCTACGCATCGCCATTGAGTTGGGTATTCGATGGCTTGACATCCAGGGTGACTCCCAGCTAGTCATCGACCAAGTCATGAAGGATTCAAGCTACCACAACGCTAAGATGGCTGCGTATTACTGAGAAGTCCGCTAGCTGGAGGACAAGTTTGACGATCTCAAGCTCAATCACATTCCGAGGCGTCTCAACGAGGTGGCCGATGCGCTGGTGAAAATGGTGTCCTACCGAGAGCCGGTGCCGATAGGCATCTTCGCCAGCGATCAGTACCAGCCCTTAGTCCGCTATGAGGAGCTAGAATAGACCAGTGACGGGCCGCTGAAAGCTCTAGTTTGGTTTTGGTTAATTGATGAAACCCTAAGTGCTAACCTAGTTTATCAAAGTGATTATGAGATAGGTAGCACTACTCCAAGTGGTGAAGCAATGGCGAAGATCATGACGATGGTGATCGCATGGTGATGAACAAATGCTTGAACTTGGAAAAAAGAAAGAGAAAAACAAAAGGCTCAAGGCAAAGGTATAATTAGTAGGAGCCATTTTGTTTCGGTGATCAAGACACTTAGCGAGTGTGATCACATTTAGGTTAGATAGCTGTACTATTAAGAGGGGTGAAACTCATATTGAAATGCAGTTATCAAAGTGCCACTAGATGCTCTAACTCATTGCATATGCATTTAGGATATAGTGGAGTGCTAACACCCTTGAAAGTATTTGTAAAAATATGCTAACACATGTGCACAAGGTGATACACTTGGTGGTTGTCACATTTGAGCAAGGGTTAGAAACTTCACCGGTGGAGTGTCCGCCCATAGATTGCGGATAGTCCGACGGTGCCACTGGCGCCCTATACAGAAAAGACAAGGGTTCACAGAGTGACCGGATGCTGGTGGTGCAGTGACCAGACACTAGGGTCCTGCATCCAGTCAGTAGCAGCAGTGAGCACGCGTCTCCGTCTTCTGACCGGACGCTGGTGCGAAGAGTGACTAGACGCTAAGGGTCCACGTCTGGTCAATGCTGACGTACGCTGACGTGGTGGCGCACAGAGGAGACATTGAGTGACCGGACGTTGGGTGAGTTCGGTCGAGCATGACCGGACACATTCGGTCGTGATTTTGCACGAATGGAACCTTACTAGAAATGACTAGACGCTGTGGTCCAGTGTCCGGTCACTTTGCAGCAGCGCATCCGGTCATCACTTAACCATTGAGATTGGGCGCTTAGTATTTAAAGAGGGGACACATGGCATGCATCACGCGACCGTACGCTGAGGTCCAGCGTCTGGTCAATCTGACCAGAGCATCCGGTCGGCCCGTGTTTAGTGCAGTCAGGAGCCCAATGGCTCTATTTCATGGGGGCTTCTATTTAAGCCCCATGGCTGGCTCAAGCTCACTCTCTTGGCCATTTGCATTGACATAGCAACCTTGTGAGCTTAGCCAAAGCCCTCCCACTCATCTCCATCATTGATTTATCATCTTTGTGAGATTGGGAGAGAATCCAAGTGCATTGCTTGAGTGATTAAATCTAGAGGCACTTTGTATTCGTGTTTCGCTACAGGATTCGCTTGTTGCTCTTGGTGGTTGCCACCACCTAGATGGCTTGGTGCAGTGGTGGAGAATTGGCATGAGTTGGTGATTGTTCATGGCCATCTCCGGTGATTGTGAGGGGATTTGTACCTTCCCCGGTGGAGCGCCGAAAGGTAACTCTAGTAAATTGCTCGTGTCATTGAGTTACCTCACTTGTGGGTTGGTTCTTGCGATGTCCAATTGTGTGGACGAGGTTTGTGCAACACCTCTTAGCCGCCGAACCACCAAGTGTTGGTCGACACAATGGGGACATAGCGTGTTGGCAAGCACGTGAACCTCGGGAGAAAATTGGTTGTCTCTTGCCATTCGGTATTCTCCCGGTGATTGGTTTAATATTCATCTTGTGATTGGTTCACTCCTCTACACGGCGGTATAATCACCCTACTCACTCATTTATATTCTTGCAAACTAGTTGTGGCAAGCTCTTTAGTGTAATTAGAATTGAGAGCTTGCTTTGTTATTTAAATTCATCTAGTGGAGCTCTTTAGAGTAGTAAGATTGAGAGCTCTTAGTGAGTAGTAACATAGTAAGTTATGTGTCTAATAATCATTGCAACTAGAATTGTTGGATAGGTGGCTTGCAACCCTTGTAGAGCTAGAACAAGTTTGCATTTCGCTATTTGTCATACTAATGAAATTGCTCTAGTTGATTTATAGATTTTTAAATAGACTATTCACCCCCTCTAGCCATAGTAGGACCTTTCAAAGAAATTCACAAAGATAGTAACATAGGAGGAGCAAACAAATGAAATGAATGCACACAAGTAGGGGGAGCAAGCTCATAAACTTGTATGTTGCATTTGAACGTGCATTTCATATATTGACTTGCATGGCACAAGCTTTAAATTTCAATATCCATGTTTGTGTGGTGTATGCTAGTTATATGCTTGAATAGTGAAATGAAAAACTAGCATAACAGGCTAAAGTAACTAGACTAATGTTCATCTTATGGAAACTAGACCCTTGCTTGTAATGTTGATCTCATGGGGTATTCTAGTTTTTGTGTATGTCTAATGGTGCTAAGGATGGTATATTGGTGCACTCCGATTGGTATCACGCTTCAAAGTTCATCTCTTATACCTTAGCATCGTTTGGTAGAAATTGTCTCCTATATTTCCTATCTAAGCATATGTGCAAGATACAATCCAAACTCTTTGCACATATGTAGGGGGAGCAATTGCTACCATTTGGAGTTCATGAAACTTGTCCATATTCTTTTACCAAAGAGACAATTTCTACCAAATGATGCTAAGGTATAAGAGATGGACCTTTGAAGTGTGATAACCGCATTTCAATATGAGTTTCACCCCTCTTAATAGTATGGCTATCTAACCTAAATGTGATCACACTCTCTAAGTATCTTGATCACCGAAATAAAATGGCTCCTACTAATTATACCTTTTCCTTGAGCCTTTTGTTTTTCTCTTTCTTCTTTTCCAAGTTCAAGCATTTGTTCAGCACCATGTGATCACCATCGTCATGATCTTCGCCATTGCTTCACCACTTGGAGTAGTGCTACCTATCTCATAATCACTTTGATAAACTAGGTTAGCACTTAGGGTTTCATCAATTAACCAAAACCAAATTAGAGCTTTCAATCTCCCCCTTTTTGGTAATTGATGACAACCCTTTCACAAAGATATGAGTTAAAATTTAATTGAATCCATGTTGCTTGCCCAAGCATATTTACCATGTGCTGCCCTAGGCTCAGGGACTAACCAGCTGATGGCTCCATTTGACCCTGAAGTCATGGAGCTTGAGGAGGATCTGTTGATAGAGCCTGACCCTCTGGCTGACTGGAGGACTCCTTACCTCGACTACCTCCTCCATGAGGCACTACCGATGGACAAAATGGAGGCTTGGCAGCTCGCGCGTCACGCCAAGTCCTTTGTCCTTATTAAGGGTGAGCTCTATAGGTGAAGCCACACCGAGATCCTACAGCGCTGCATCCCCATTGAATGAGGGAAGTAGTTGCTGAGTGATATCTATGGTGGGGTCTATGGGCACCATGCCACGCCTAGGACCCTGGTCAGAAACGCATTCTGACAGGGCTTCTCCTGGCTGACCGTAGTAGCCGATGCTGAACAAATTGTGCGCACCTACTAAGGGTGTCAATACTATGCTCAGTAGACCCACCTACTGACCCAAGCACTCCAAATAATCCCCATCACGTGGCCATTCATGGTATAGGGGCTTGATTTGGTTAGACCTCTCAAGAGGGCGCCCGGGGGCTATACGCACTTGCTTGTCGCTGTAGACAAGTTTACAAAGTGGATAGAGGCTCGACCGATCTCTGTGATCAAGTTCGAGCAAGCCATGCTATTCTTCCTTGACATCATCCATCACTTTGGGGTTCCAAACTCCATCATCATAGACAATGGCACGTAGTTCACCAAAAAGAAGTTCCTCCAATTCTGCAATGAATACTACATCCACGTTGATTAGGATGCTATGGTGCACCCCCACATGAATGGGCAGGTCGAACATGCAAACAACATGGTCCTACATGGCCTCAAGCCTAGGATCTTCAACCGGTTGAACAAGTTTGGCGGACAATGGGTTGCGGAGCTTCCCGCAGTGCTCTAGAGCCTAAGAACAACCCCCAGCCGAGCCACCAACTACACATCATTCTTCATGGTCTACGGTCCTGAGGCTATCCTCCCGACTGACCTTGATTATGGAGCACTAAGGGTTAGGGTGTATGACAAATAGGGAGCCGAGGCATCCATTGAGGATGCCATGGACCAGCTAGATAAAGCGCATGATGTCGCCCTCCTCCACACGGCCAAGTACTAGCAAGCGTTACATCGGTACCACAGCCCTCGAGTGTGGGGTCAGGCCTTTGACATCAAGGACCTAGTGCTCTACCTCATCTAGAGCAACAAGAACCACCACAAACTCTCTCCACCATGGGACAAAGTGTACGTCGTCGCGGAAGTGCTACGACTAGGCACCTACAAGCTCAAGACCATCGACAGCAAAGTCTTAATATACACACACTTTCTCATATTAGTTTTGCTACCAACTCCCTGATCTTTAGTGACACCCAAGCCCAGCAATGGAAGGGGGTTGGGCCTCACTCAGGGGCCGATAAGGCATATCTATCCAATAGACATTCTCTATGACTGACCCTTTCTCACGTTAAGACCCAGAAGGGAGGATTGTGGAAATAGATGCTAAGTAAAATTGGTCGAACTGCAAGAAACCTACACCCCAGTGGCTACGACATTTTTGCTCACTAGCATGATCAGAGTTTGTTACCCGCACTTCGAGATTTAGCCTCCGCCTTCCCAAGAAGTGTTTGGAGGGGCCCACCTACGGAATCTTCATAGAGGAGAGGCCAGCAGGTCACCCAAGTCGATTAGACAGCTCATGTTGCTGCCGAGAGACGGGTAAGGAGTAGTAGGAGGCCCCATGCGGGTTATGCCAACTCCGTCATGAATGACGGTCCCAGATCCCACTCAAACATATTCGATAAGAGCTCCCCAAACCTGTCACTTGAGCCCTCGAGGTAACTTTACCAACCCCTATTCTGCTTTTCCAGTACATGATCATTCATTCATCCATTCCCATGCATGCTTTCATACATTCATTCATACATTCATCCATTCATTCATCCCATACGTCGAAGCATCGCATATGCAATTATTGCATCACAACGCTTCGCATCATGTCACAAAGCAGTAGTCGTCTCATTCGATATGAGCAGCGACCGACTGAGGTTCGAAGGCTAGCCTACAAAGGGCTC
This sequence comes from Miscanthus floridulus, assembly GCF_019320115.1. NCBI lineage: Eukaryota > Viridiplantae > Streptophyta > Magnoliopsida > Poales > Poaceae > Miscanthus > Miscanthus floridulus. Next base: position 45,780,342 of record NC_089595.1, read on the forward strand.
TAGGCTACCTTCCATCAAATAGGGCTAGGGGAGAAAACATAGATGAGCCCCAGTGGCGTTTGCCCAACCCACTCAGAAGTGGATAGGGTCATCTCGACCTTCTCGTTTGATCCTAACCTCGAGCCATGCCCACAGAATCTCCATCGAGTGGAGGCCAACGAGCCACCTAAGTCAGTCTCTAGAATGACTCAGGCATCTTCTAGGAGGCGGGTTAAGGAGCAATGGAATGCCACATGAGGGCCATGCCAACCCCGTCATGAACGATAGACCCAGATTCCACTTGGACATGCTCGTTAGCGAGCTCACCGAGCACGACACTCGAGCCATCGAGGCAAGTGTCATTAGATCAACCCCTCCAGTTGCAGAAACTGTGGATGGGGTGACGCATAAAACTTGGCCGACCCCTATAGAGCCCAACGGGGCTCGAGGGCTTGAGCCGCTTGACCCCAACTCAGGAATCCGATCGACCAGAGTTTGAAGGCCGGCCCGCGAAGGGCTCAAGGATGCTTCACGTCAAACAGAGCCAGGGGAGAAAACATAGATGAGCCCCAGCAGCCTTTGCTCGACCCGCTTAGAAGCGGATAGGGTCATCTCGACTTTCTCATTTGATCCTAACCTAGAGCCATGCCCATAGAATCTCTATTGAGGGGAGGCCAATGGGACACCTCAATTAGTCTCTAGAACAACTCAAGCATCTGCTAGGAGGCAGGTTAAGGAGCAGTGGAATGCCAAATGAGGGCTATGCTGACCCCATCATGAATGACAGACCTAGATTTCACTTGGACATGTCCGTTAGCAAGCTCACCGAGCATGTCAGTCGAGCCATCGAGGCAAGTGACGTTAGCTCAATCCCTCCGGTTACAGAAACCGTGGCTGGGGTAACAATCGCAAAGAAGAGCCAACCCTCGACCGGACCCCTGCTATAACACCCTAGGTGTTAGGCTTGCATAATTTCACTTGCATTGCATGAGTATATGCATCAAGCATTCATATATGAACTTTTACATGTGAAACACACAATTGAAACGTGTGAAACATGTCTTGTTATTCTATGTTTCATTTTATGTATGCTTTATGATCATGTGTGATTAAGTGCAAGTGGTTGATGTTGGTCACTAAAACACCTTAGCTACACTTAGGATGCCTATTGGAACCATGTTCATGTGGATCACTTTGCCTAATTAAGCTCCTAAGTGATGACGTGCTTAGTTTGAACTAGGATTTACATGTGGTCAATGTATGAAATGATTGTGGAACCTTAGAAGTACTTCTAACATGTTTAGAATGTCACTAGGAACAACTTTGGTATTCATAACTAAGGCTAGTTTGGTCTCCAAGTCATACCTATAGTGTAAAGTACCATTTTCATGATGTATGTTTGACTGGAGTTGAATATCACTTTAGAAACTTTGCAAGGCTGTGCACCCTTAAACAAAGTGGTAGAACTCTAGAGTGTAACAACTTTTTTTTGGGTCCTAGGCTAAGTCATCTCCTAACATTCTTGAATTTGGATCACAAAAATCATTGCAATGCTATTTTCAAACTTAGGAAATTTTCTAAGTCTAACTAGGTTTCACAGTTTGATGTATCCTACTTTGGGTTGATGTAGCTCTTTAACCTTTGTGAATTAGCAGATGTTTTCTAAAGCAATTTTGTAGCCCTCACATAGATCTCCAACTTTTATTAAGGTTACTTGTTCTAACTTGCCATGGATTTAGAGTTTGGAAGGGGAGAAAACATGCTAATAGTCGACCGACGCTGAGTTTGATGGCCTCCATGTTCAGGCCATCATGGCCGACCATCGTCAGTCCGAGTGCGCCAAGTGGAAACCATACGCCGGCACTACCCCCACCGGTCAGGCCATTGCAGCCACCTCAATGCCTCATGCCTACTGCTTCACCTTGCCAGCCTCATTCGCTTCGCTTTGCCATGTCCAAGCCACGCAAAAGGGCAGAACCGAACTCGCCCTCGCCACTGAGAGCCCACCGCCATGTAGCTCCTTCGCTGGTCAACCATTGTGCAATTGCTCACGCATGTAGATGCGTCTTGCGCTGCTCTACTCCGTTGACCCATTTGCAGTCTCGTTCGAACCAAGATGAGGGCCTATTGGCCATTCCCATCACCGCCGCCATGAATGGACCCTTATCAGACTTTGAGCTCACCGTGGTCTGAGCTAACCACCGTTCCTCCATGCTTCCTTTCCTTTGCATCATCTTCCCCATGCCTCATAGTTGCTCTAACCCTACCTCGCTGAACCTCTACCCCTCTAACATCGCTGGCGCATGAGTCTCACCAGAGTGAGCAACACCGCCATGCAGACATGCTCGTGGCTAGGCTTCCCTAGCGCAATCACTAACCCTAGATTAGCATTGATAGCTTCTTCTGAGCACTGTGATGCTAGAGCACCTCTCGCCTATACCTACTGTGGCCAAAGAAGGTCGGCGCACCTCGGCGCAGTGCCGCCGTGCCGCCATGGCCAGCGACGAACTATCTCTAGTGCGCCTCCGTGCTAACCACCTACACGTATAGATGCGGGAGAGGGTGAGGTTCATCACGGTGGTGTTGGTTTTGTCGGAGAGTTCACCATCGGTGAGCTAGCGCCGGTCAAACCACCGCCCCTGCCTCTATGCGACTGACCTGTGGGGTCCGTTGATTACTAGGTCCCGCATGTCAGTGTCTGTAGTTCTAGGTTTTGTTATTTCTTTTCCTGATTTTTGTGCAAATTTAGAAAATGATATCTAAGGCTCGAAATGTCCTATTTGAGTGAACCAAATTTTGTTGGGTTTCTCATGAAGTGTAGTATTTGATAAAAATATGAAATGCACTATTTCTTGTATTTTTCTAGGAGAATAAAATAGAGTTTTATAAATGCTTTTAAATGGTTTCAATCTTGTAAAAGCTATAACTTGAGCTAGGAAAGTGCTAAAAATGTGATTCCAATTTTCATGGTCTTGTATTGTCATGTACTACCTTGGAAAAATATTGGTTGAACTCTGATCTTAATGGAAATAGGAGTTTGCTATTTATCTTAAATAAATGCTAGATTCTTGTGCTATTTTTCATGGTAAGAATATATATCCATCGAGCTTGAAACTTTTTGTACAGTGTTCTTGTGTTGTGATGAAGCTAAGAAAAATATGAATATTGTTGTTTGACACTTTTTAATAGGATTTCCTATTTATGCTATTTTAAGCCCTACTGGCTTGTCATTTTTGTGTAGGATGTTATACTTGTTTAAATGCTGTGAAATTTATACAGTAGTCTATTGGGAACATGTATAAGCTACTGTAAGTTTTTTTGGAATTTTCTATACACTTTTCCTATATGTTTATTATTTCACCTAATTATCTAAATAAATTAATAAAGGCATGAAAATAATTTATTTGGGAATGGCCACTATGTTTTCTAGTACTCATTTGATGTATGTTAACTGTTGGAAACATTGGTAGTGCTCAAAGTACTATTCTTGTATGTAGTGAAATATTATCTTCACTATAATTCACTTATAGTGGCTTTCTAGACAGATTTTAGAGTTAAACAAATTACATGGTGAAGATGATGTTGGCTACAATTCTTGTCTATAACAAAGTTGTAGATAACACACTTAACTAGCTTGTGTTAAATTTTCATGGCATGTGGCCAAATAGTTTGTGAGTTATGACTGTTCAAAGTCAATCTTCAGAACTTGTAGTTCTCTGAAATTTCAGGACTAGATTTGATAAATGTGCCTATTTGACCTTGTTAACTTGGGAATCATGCTGATATGTTTAAATATGAATTGTATACAATTTCATAAGATTTCCAAATTGTTTTTTTGCATGTCTTTTGGGTCAGTACAACTCTAGTTATGTGTTAAACTAGCAGCTGCTGTCTGCAGCCCTACATCTGTGAATACAGTGAATAACTTGATTGCTTTATATGAGTTGATGTGATGATTTAGATGCTTAGGATAATTAAAATAAATTTTTAGTTGCAGGTGCTAGACCTCTTGCTGAAGATGAACAACATTATCTTAGCTTGTTAGAGCTTGGTGAGTGTGTAGTTCTTGCTTTCATGAAGAGATATGCGTCTACTCAGTAAAATAAATGTTAATCTTGAATCATCATGTCATTCATGTGTCCGTCTGTACATGGCTGTACATTTCATCATCACCTTCCATCTCTTTTTCATGCATGACTCTTATGCGGTGCATATGCATGCAATATGTATTCCGAAGGTAGTCAGTCTTCTAGAATTCGAACAAGGACTTTCGGAGGAGCAGCAGCTAGTCTAGGAGCACGAGGTGCAGGACCTAGAAGGAGAAGCCAATGAAGAAGAAGTTCTTGAGTGTCCTGATCACCAACCTTCATCTTTTCTGAAAGGCAAGCCTCGAAGCATTCTAAGTCTCCTATGTTTGAAAAATGTTACTTTGAGTATCTTTATATGTTTGATGCATTAAGTTATAGGCGTTTGATGCAAACACTTGTTGCATATCTATCTATTCCTTGTCCAGTAAATGTACCCTGAATCCTATTTAGGTCCAGGAGTGAATCAATGCTTAACCATACTTAGACTGGTAAAGTCATGTGATTTCCTATCACCTACAAGATAGGATGATGTCTGGGCACGGTTGGCTATATTTGCTATCGTGGAAATAACCATGTGTTAATAATAAATGGAGACCGGGCGAGATGTAGATAGTGAAACAAAAAGGCAAGGAGGTCTTGGGTGTGGATCTATCCCCATTTGTGTCGGTTAAGGACCAATTCACTATACATCCTCATGTCATGTTGAACGCATGTCTATCACTTAGTTGGCCAAATAACTCGTTTCGACAATGAAGCCGAGTAGCTCAACTCAGGCCGAAAGCTGAGAAGTGAATGTGTGCACTCTAGTGGTAGTAAGGATGTGCGGGGAGCCATTGGCGTATGTCCAAATTAGAGATTGACCTCCTGGCAGAGTGGATTTCATGAGAGTGCGGTGCTGCTCAGACCCACGAATTAGTTCCTGAGTTGTACCAAAGGTGACCCGAGGCAACCACTGATTAGGTTGATTGGGTGTGTGTTAGGAATAATTCCCCAACTAGGTAGGAATTGATTTGAGTCGCCGTCTCTCTCGGATAGTGAGAACTTGACTGAGCAGTGGCAACGTAGAGACACTTAATTAAACTTGATGGTTATAATGATGATGATGTTACAACATTATACTGGATATGGTTACTAATGTTTGGAGTTTAATCAAGTGCTTCCTCTAGTACAGGTGCTAATCTAGATGACAAGTTAAAATTGATAACTTGCTGCTTAACTAATAATTTAAATTATGCTCTTATATCATTAAAGCTTTTATGCAAAATGGTTGTCAAGCGAGATCCACTGATAAAGCCTTGCATACTCCTTGGTGTCATTTATTTTTGTTTACCGACAGGTAAGTCTAGCTGAGTACATTCTCGTACTCAGGGTTTATTCCCTCTTGTTGCAGATGATGTGCTTTATAACAGCTACTACAAGTATTATCTCCACCTTGCTGGGGATGAAGACTAGATCTTGGGCATGATCTTCTATGTTATCTTATCATGATGCTTTTGCTGGATATGACTATAGAACTGGCTTGTATTTGAACTAAGTGTGTGTGATGGTTTCCAACTACTTTGCTTTCGCTATTTGTGAACTCGTGTTGTAATAACTATGTGACTTCGATGTATGAGATACTTGTGAACTACTTGTGAAATGGATGTAACATGTGGCTTGTTATGTTGAATCACTACGATCTTGGTTGTATGCAAGTTAGTTTGAAATCCTTCATGGTTTCAGTTGACTACCGGGTTTATATGGGTTCAAGTATGACGGTTTGATCACTCCGGTGATTGCTTTCGTACTTGTGCTCTTATAAATTGGTCGGTTCTGTTACAGCTGGTATCGGAGCAAGGTTCAACATTAAACATGTCATATGTGTATTTAAAATAAAGGTTTTTGTTTGCAAAAATCAATTTTGACAACTTATAACTACTTATATATAGGTGTGTTCAAATCTGAAATTTTACCTAAGTGTGCCATTGGTCATATCCTCTATGCCCAAGTAAGGACTCTTAGGTGGCTTATTTAAGTACTAACTTTGGCGGTAATTGCTTGCATTTTTATTTTGTCGTCCATACGGCATGCTATTGTATGGATGCCATCCGCTTGGGTGGTAATGTATGGATCAATTACCTCTACGCCAGGTAAGTGTGAGTTGTGAGAGCATGACTGTCCAACTGTCGGTCTAGGGAAGAGTTAGCTATGGTTACTGGAATATTTACATGTTACACACATGTATATATGAAGGTACTTAATTGTGGGTATATCTATCAGGTAGCTGTGGATACCAAAGTATATATATCTAGGATGTATATATGGAGAGTATCTTAGTTTATTGCTTTCATTGTGTGCTTATTTATCTCTTGTGTGGGATGGGCTACAATGAATTTGCCTGCAGGTACACTAACCATGCAACATGTAGCCCGACTAGATGCGTATATTGAGAGAACGTATGTATGCCACCGTGTATGTCGCTAGAATTTTAAAATTTTCCTAAGATTCGTGAGGACGTATGGAACATGCATGCATCATGTTCACTCACGTAATTATATTTTTTGCATCACTCCCTCCCTTATCATTAATTATCCCATTATATATTTCCTATCCTGTAAGATAATCCTCTCACTCTCAAATTGCAATGTTACTATAGATGGCCGCACCAGCACTCCCGCCTAGGAGCAGCACATTCCTACACATGTTTGGCACTCCAACCCTATTGTGGAGGGTGCTACATTTAGTGGGATACGCTGAGCCACCTCATTATACTTGGAAGCAAGTAGAGGCTGAAGGACGGCCGCTGTGGTATGACGTTGAGGTGGTTGTGCCGCCTCATGAAAACAGACCATAGTGGCTTGGTTGGAGCATCGAAGCTGATGGACAAACCCCTTGGGAAGGTGCCTAGGTGGCAGTCTTGGAAGTGCTAGTTGATATTTGTCAAGAGTTTGGTGATGAGTTGATCAACGAACCAGCTGAGTTTATTCCTCGAGTAGCCTCGTCAGAGGTAGTTTGGCTGGATTTTGAGGATGATCCCTTGGTAATGTCTGAGACAGAGTGGGCATAGAGCTCTGGACCAGCCATGAGTGCCATGATGGCTGTTCTAAAGATGTTTCATGATCGTTAGAGCACTTATGTTAGTGTTTTAACAGCTCTTCAGTAGGCATAGAATGAGCGATGCAAGTGGAAGAAACATGCACGCAAGTATGGTAATGAGCTTAGGGCAGCCCAAAATGAGATAGGTGGTTTTATGGATGCTTTGGAAACTCGCAGACAGTAGTTTGTGAGCGCTGTTAGGGAAAGAGATGCTAACCATGATCAGATCATGCAGTTGACTCATGAGTGGGATGACGCAATCTGTCTGGCACAAACTAGGAATAATGCTAGGGTCATGGTAGAAATTCGGGCTAAAGTCAGAGAGAATGAACTCCTTCGCCAGATTGAAGAACTATAGATTGACGTTCACCATCTCAATAATTAGATCAATCCGATTCCTCACCCTATTCCAGTGTACCCCATGGTGTGAGGACCACAGGTGATCTTCACTGATGATGATGGCATGGAAATAGATGCCCATGTCATCGTAGTGCCTGAAGCTGTAGAAGAAGGAGAAGAAGAGGAGGAACTGGAGCCTGTTGAGGACGAAGATGGTGAAGGAGTGATTGATGCTGACACCGATGAGGATGCGTAGTTTAGCTGTAGCACTAAGCTAGATGCACTAGTTCGTATCTTTTGCTTTCTTCTAGAAGGACATGTAACTTAAATTCAATTAGTGACCTTGATGTAATCTCTGAGACTTGCTTGTTGGCTCCATGTGGATGTGAGCATTAATAAAAGTCCAGCTTTGATGTTGGCAAAATTTGGCATGTAAGCGTATGCATCACGAGAATGTGCGGAGTAAAATATTGGCGATGTTATGAGGATGAATTATTGTGCCTCTGTTTATTGTATGAAATTATTCTCTCCAATAAGTCCAGTTTGGCATAATTGTATAATTCATCTGTAATGTTTCTGACATCGTCCATCATTACTCATTGTTGCACTTCTGCAGATGTCACGCAATCTATGCTTGGGCAGAGTTGGGGGTAGTGGTGATGATGATCTTCCACCACCACCACCGCCCACGCCATCTGATCTGTTGGCCATGCTTGTTGAAGGTCAACATGCTCTAGGGGACGCCATGCGTACCCTAGTACAACATCAAGCACAGGGTCACAATCAATGTCAAGGGCCAGAGCCGAATTAGTATAGTGATTTTAAGGAGTTCCAAGACACCAAGCCACCAATTTTCAAAGAAGCTGAAGAGCCGCTCTAGGCAGAAGAGTGGCTGAACATGCTTGAGCACAAGTTTCGTTTGCTTAGGCTAACGAAATAGATGAAGGTGGACTATGATTCACATTAGTTGCAAGGACCAACATGTATATGGTGGCATCATTATAGGTCCACCTTACCTGAGAATGCTCAGATCACTTAGAATCAGTTCTAGGAGGCTTTCAGGGGTCATTATATTCCTCCTAGTTTGATGGCCATGAAACACACTGAGTTCATGAAGCTAGTACAAGGCACCAAGAATCTTACTAAATATCTTCATGCATTCAATCATCTAGCATGGTATGCCCCAAAGTTTGTTGATACAGAAGCAAAGAAAATCGCTAGCTTCAAGAGAGGGCTTAGTCCCAAACTGATGAAGACCCTAGGGAACAACAAGAGTACTACTTTCAATTAGTTCATGAGTGATGCTCTTACTCAAGAGAACAACAATAATGTCTATGTAGCTTCCAAGAATCACAAGAGGGCCTTTGAGGCAAGTGCATCTCAGGCTAAAGCTCCAGTGGCTAAGACTCAGTTTCACCGACCGGCTGCAGCCATAAGGTATCGTCCGCCTCAAAAGAAGAATCAGGCCATGACTAGGTTCAAGAAGGCCTTTACTATTCCTCTTCCAAAAGGCACCATAGGACTAGGGAATGCTTTTGTTTCGCCAGCTAACAGGCCCTTCTAGAATTGTGGCAAGACTGGTAATTGGTCCAAGAGTTATCCTTATCCTCAGAAGAATAATCAGAAGCAGGGGAATTCTGGTGCTTATCAAGGTCTTGTTAACTACACCAACATGACAGAGATACCCTCAGGAGAGGTGGTCACTGTAGGTAAGTTTCTTGTGAATCAACATCCTGCAGTTGTACTGTTTGATTTTGGTGCTTCGCATTCATTCATGAGTCCACCTTTTGCATCAAAGTACAATGAGGAGGTAATTACACTATCCATGGGTAGTTATTGCATTAGTGCAGCTGGAAGTAATATTTCTACCAATTAGATAGTGTAGGATGTGAGTATCGAAATAGAGGGATGAGTGTATATGTCCGATCTGGTAGTTTTGCCAGGATTAGGTATAGATGTAATCTTGGGGATGAAGTGGATGAGCGGTCATGGAGTGCTCATCGATACTTCCACTAGGGTCATTATGTTGAGGGATCCTATCAGCAATGAGGCTTTCCTAGTGCCACTTCCCAGAGATCTAGACCTCCATCACACTGCCAATGCTATCCAGACCCCAAGAATTGAGGATGTTCTGGTAGTTTGTGAATTTCTAGATGTATTTCCTGATGATCTACCTGGTTTACCGCCAGATCGAGATATCAAATTCAAGACCGAGTTAGTGTCGGGTACTTCACCTATTTCTAGAAGGCCTTATCAGATGCCATGCAATGAGTTAGCAGAGCTTAAAGTTTAGTTACTAGATCTATTAGAAAAGGGTCTTATCCAATCTAGTGCCTCTCCATGGAGTTGTCCTACTATATTTGTGAAGAAGAAGGACAAGTCATTGCGCATGTGTGTGGATTATCGTCCACTCAATGCCGTGACAATAAAAAACAAGTACCCATTGCCCTGCATTGATATTTTATTTGATTAGTTGTCTAGGGAAAAGGTATTCTCCAAAACTGATTTGAGATTTGGCTATCATCAGATAAAAATTAGACCGGAGGATATACCTTAGACCGCTTTCTCCACCAGATATGTGTTGTATGAGTATCTTGTTATGTCTTTTGGTTTGACCAATGCTCCTACATACTTCGTATGTCTGATGAATTCAGTATTCATGTTAGAACTGGACAAATTTGTGGTTGTCTTCATTGATGACATTTTGATCTTTTCCATGAATGCCGAAGAGCATGCCGAGCATCTGAGAATTGTTTTATTCAGACTACGAGAACATAAGCTTTACGCTAAGTTCAGTAAATATGAGTTTTGGCTAAAGAAAGTACCTTTCTTGGGTCATGTGTTGCCTGATGAAGGGATTTCAGTCGATCCAACTAAGGTGCAAGAAGTCTTGGATTGGAAAGCACCAACTTTAGTGCATGAGGTTAGGAGTTTCCTTGGTTTGGCTAGCTATTATCGTCGCTTCATCATGGATTTCTCTAAAATAGCCAAGCCCATGACCAAGTTGCTTCAGAAAGATGTGAAGTTTGTTTGGACTCCGAAGTGTGAACCTGCTTTTCACACTTTGCGGACTTTATTGACTTCAGCTCCTATTTTAGCACAACCTGATATCGAGAAACCTTTTGATGTGTTTTGTGATGCATCAGGTACTGGTTTAGGATGTGTTCTTATGCAGGAAGGCCAGGTAATTTCTTATGCCTCATGACAGTTGAGGAAGCATGAAGCCAATTATCCAACTCATGATCTAGAGTTAGCTGCTGTTGTTCATGCTTTGAAGATTTGGAGGCATTACCTACTCGGTAACATGTGTCATATCTATACCAATCATAAACATCTCAAATATATCTTCACTGAATCGGAATTATACATGAGACAGAGAAGATGGTTAGAGTTGATCAAAGACTATAACTTAGAAGTACATTATCATTCGGGCAAAGCAAATGTGGTTGCCGACTCTTTGAGTAGAAAGTCCCATTACAATTCTCTCTTGGAAGGAGATTATCATCTGGCACATCTATTACATCCTGCTGTGTTGCACAGTATTACTCTTAGTTGCTCTCTTGAAAGTAAAATCATCTAGCTTTAGAAATCCGATGTGGGTGTGTTCCACATAAAAAGGAAGATGAAGGAGCAAGAAACCAAACACTTTCGAGTAGATGAGAAGGGTGTCGTATGGTTTAAGGATAGACTAGTAGTGCCGAAGGATAAAGAGCTTAGAAACCAAATCTTAGATGAAGCCCACTCATCCAAGTTATCTTTTCACCCAGGAAGTAGCAAAATGTATCAAGACTTGAAACCTCGCTTTTGGTGGACCAAGATGAAGAAAGAAATCATAGCTTATGTTGCAAGGTGTGACAATTGTTGTAGAGTCAAAGCAATTCACTTGAAGCCTACTGGACTTCTTCAACCATTGTCTGTTCTAGGGTGAAAATGGGAGTAAATTAGTATGGATTTCATTGTTGTACTTCCCCCTACCCAAAAGATTTTTAATTCTATATGGGTAATAGTGGATCGTTTAACCAAGTCTGCTACATTTCATACCAGTTAGAACTAACTATCGACCAAGTGGTTATGCTGAGTTATATTTTAATCAGATAGTACGTCTCCATGGTGTTCCTAGAACCATTGTATCTGATAGAGGACCTCAGTTCACCGCTCATTTTTGGGAACATTTGTACAAGATGTTAGGCACCAACTAAGTCAGAAGTTCTGCTTATCATCCATAGACCTCCGGATAGACAGAGCGGGTGAATCAAATATTGGAAGACATGTTAGGAGCTTGTGTCATATCTTCCAAAGGTTCATGGGAGAAGTGGTTACCCTTGGCTGAATTTTCCTAGAATAATAGCTATCAAGAAAGTATCAAGATGGCTTTTAGAAGCGTTGTATGGCCACAAGTGTAGAACTCCTTTGAATTGGGTTGAATCTAGAGAAAGGAGATACTACAGCATTGATTTCATCGAAGAGGCTAAACAACAAGTCTGTACTATCCAGAAACATATAGAAGCTACTCAAGCTAGGCAGAAAAACTATGTGGATAAAAGAAGGAAGCCCATTGAGTTTGAAGTTGGTGATTACGCTTCTCTGAAAGTATCACCGATGAAAGATGTGCAATGGTTTGGAGTAAAAAGTAAGTTTGCACCTAGATATGTAGGTCCATATCCAATCATAGAGAAGAGTGGGAGAGCAGCCTACAAGATAGAGTTACCTTATGAGATGAGAGCTATCTTCAATGTTTTTCTTGTATCTCAATTGAAGAAATGTCTCCGTGTTCCTGAAGAAAGAGTTTCAATTAGAAATATCAAGTTGAAATCAGATCTATCCTATGAATGAAAGGCCGGTGCAGGTTATTGATACAAGAGAGAGACTATCCTAGAGTCGGGTGGTCAAATTTTACAAGGTCATGTGGAGTAATCAGGGTAGTGAGAGCGATGCAATGTGGGAACAGGAAGATTATTTGAAAGATGTATACCCTACCTTTTATTCAAAATGGTACGCTTTTCAAATTTTAGGACGTGATTTTTATAAGGGGGGAGGGCTGTAACACCCTAGGTGTTAGGCTTGCATAATTGCACTTGCATTACATCAGCATATGCATCAAGCATTCATATATGAACTTTTACATGTGAAACACACAATTGAAACATGTGAAACATGTCTTGTTATTCTATGTTTCATTGTATTTATGCTTTATGATCATGTGTGATTAAGTGCAAGTGATTGATGTTGGTCACTAAAACACCTTAGTTACACTTAGGATGCCTATTGGAACCATGTTCATGTGGATCACTTTGCCTAATTAAGCTCCTAAGTGATGACATGCTTAGTTTGACCTAGGATTTACATGTGGTCAAGTATGAAATGAATCTAGAACCTTAGGAGTACTTCTAACATGTTTAGAATGTCACTAGGAACAACTTTGGTATTCATAACTAAGGCTAGTTTGGTCTCCAAGTCATACCTATAGTGTAAAGTACCATTTTCATGATGTATGTTTGACTAGAGTTGAATATAACTTTAGAAACTTTGCATGGCTATGCACCCTAAAACAAAGTGGTAGAACTCCAGGAGTGTAACAACTTTTATTTTTGGGTCCTAGGCTAAGTCATCACCTAACATGGTTGAATTTGGATCACAAAAAATCATTGCAATGCTGTTTTTCAAACTTAGGAAATTTTCTAAGTCTAACTGGGTTTCACAGTTTGATGTATCCTACTTTAGGTTGATGTAACTCTTAAACCTTTGTGAATTAGCAGATGCTTTCTAAACAATTTTGTTTCCCTCACATAGATCTCCAACTTTTATTAAGGTTATTTGTTCTAACTCGCCACGGATTTAGAGTTTGGAAGGGGAGAAAACACGCTAATAGTCGACTGACGCTGAGTCTGATGGCCTTCGCGTTTAGGCCATCATGGATGATCATCGTCAGTTCGAGCATGCCAAGTGGAAGCCATATGCCAGTGTTACCCCCACCAATCAGGCCGTCATGGCCACCTCAATGCCCCGTGCCTACTGCTTCACCTTGTCGGCCTCATTCGCTTCGCTTCGTCGCGTCCAAGCCATGCAAAAGCATAGAACCGAACTCGCCCTTACCGCCGAGAGCCTACCACCGCATAGCTCCTCTACTGGCCAGCCATTGCGCAATTGCTCACACATGTAGATGCGCCTTGCGCTACTGTACTCCATCGACCCATTTGCAGTCTCGTTCGAGCCAAGGTGAGGGCCTATTGGCCATTCCTGTCACCGCCGCCATGAATGGACCCTCGCCGGATTTTGAGCTCGGCATGGTCCGAGCTAACCACCGTTCCTCCGTGCTTCCTTTCCTTAGCATCATCTTCCCCGTGCCTCGTAGTTGCTCTAACCCTTCCTCGCCAAACCTCTACCCCTCTGACATCACCGTCGCGTGAGTCTCACCGGAGTGTACTCCGCCGCCATGCAGGCCAGGCTTCCCTAGCACACTCGCTAACCCTAGATTATCTTTGATAGCTTCGCCTGAGCACCGTGATGCTGGAGCGCCTCTCGCCTAGACCTGCCATGGCTGGAGATGGCCGGCACACCTATGTGCAGCGCCGTCATGCCACCATGGCCGGCGTTGAACTATCTCCAGTGCGCCTCCTTGCTAACCACCTACATGTATAGATGCGGGAGAGGGTGAGGATCATCATGGTGGTGTTGGTTTTGCTAGAGAGTTCACTGTCGGTGAGCTAGCGCTGGTCAAACCACCGCCCCTGCCTCTATGCGACTGACCTATGGGGTCCACTGATTACTGGGTCCCGCATGTTAGTGTCTGTAGTTCTAGGTTTTGTTATTTCTTTTCCTGATTTTTGTGCTAACTTTGGAAAATGATATCTAGGGCTAGGAGTGCCTATTTGAGTGAACCAAATTTTGTTGGGTTCCTCATGAAGTGAAGTATTTGATAAAAATATGAAATGCACTATTTCTTGTATTTTTCTAGTAGAATAAAATAGAGTTTGATAAATGCTTTTAAATGGTTTCCATCTTGTAAAATCTATCACTTGAGCTAGGAAAGTGCTAAAAATGTGGTTCCAATTTTGTTGGTCTTGTATTGTCATATACTACCAGGGAAAAATAAAGGTTGCACTGTGATCTTGCTGAAAATAGGAGTTTGATATTTATCTTAAATAAATGCTAGATTCTTGTGCTATTTTTCGTGGTAAGAACATATATCCATCGATCATGAAACTTTTTGTACAGTGTTCTTGTGCTGTGATGAAGCTAAGAAAAATATGAATGCTGCTGTTTGACACTTTTTAATAGGATTTCCTATTTATGCTATTTTAAGCCTTGTTGGCTTGTCATTTTTGTGTAGGATGTTTACTTGTTCAAATGCCATGAAATTTATACATTAGCCTATTGGAGACATGTATAAGCTACTGTAATTTTTGTGGAAGTTTCTGTACACTTTTGCTATATGTTTATTATTTCACCTAATTATCTAAATAAATTAATAAAGGCATGAAAAGAATTTATTTGGTAGTGGCCACTATGTTTTCTAGTACTCATTTGATGTATGTTAACTGTTGGTAACATTGGTAGTGCTCAAAGTACTATTCTTATATGTAGTGAAATATTATCTTCACTATAATTCACTTATAGTGACTTTCTGGAAAGATTTTAGAGTTAAGCAAATTGCATGGTGAAGACTATGTTGGCTATGAATATTGTCTATAAAAAAGTTGTAGATAACTCACTTAACTAGCTTGTGTTAAATTTTCATGGCATTTGGCCAAATAGTTTGAGTTATGAATGTTCAAAATTGGTCTTCAGAACTTGTAGTTCTCTGGAATTTCAGAACCAGATTTGATAAATGTGCCTGTTTGACCTTGTTAACTTGGGAATCATGCTGAGATGTTTTAATATGAATTGTAGAAAATTTTATAATCTTTCCATATTGTCTTGTTGCATGTCTTTTGGGTCAGTAGAACTCCAGTTATGAGTTAAACTAGCAGGTGCTATCTACAGCCCTACATCTGTGAATGCAGTGAATAACTTGATTGCTTTATATGAGTTGATGTGATGATTTAGATGCTTAGGATAATTAAAATAAATTGTTAGTTGCAGGTGCTAGACCTTTTACTAAAGATGAACAACTTTATCTTAGGTTGTTAGAGTTTGGTGAGTGTGTAGTTCTTGCTTTCATGAAGAGATATGCATCTACTCAGTAAAATCAATGTTAATCTTGAATCATCATGTCATTCATGTGTTCGTCTATACATGGTTGTACATTTCATCATCACCTTCCATCTCTTTTGCATGCATGACTCTTATGCGGTGCATATGCATGAAATAGGTGTTCTGGAGGGAGTCACTCTTCTAGAATTTGAACAAGGACTTCTGGAGGAGCAGCAGCAAGTCCAGGAGCAGGAGGTGCAGGCCCCAAAAGGAGGAGCCAACGAAGAAGAAGTTCTTGAGTGTCCCGATCACCAACCTTCATGTTTTCTGAAAGGCAAGCCCCAAAGCATTCTATGTCTCCTATGTTTTAAAAATGTTACTTTGAGTATCTTTATATGTTTGATGCATTAAGTTATAGGCGTTGTTTGCAAACACTTGTTGCATATCTATCTATTCCTCATCCAGTAAATGTACCCTAAATCCTATTTAGGTCCAGGAGCGAATCAATGCTTAGCCATGCTTAGACCGGTAAAGTCAGGTGATTTCCTGTCACCTGCAAGATAGGATGATGTCAGGTTATGGTTGGCTATATCTATCGTGGAAATAACCATGTGTTAATAATAAATGGAGACCGGGCGGGATGTCGATAGTGAAACAACAAGGCAAGGAGGTCTTGGGTGTGGATCTATCCCCATCTATGTCGGTTAAGGACCCATTCGCTGTATGTCCTCATGTCATGTTGAACGCATGCCTGTCACTTAGTTGGCTAGATAACTCGTTCTGACCGCGAAGCTGAGTAGCTCAACTCAGGCCGAAAGCCGAGAAGTGAAAGTGCGCACTCTGGTGGTAGTAAGGATGTGCGGGGAGCCATTGGTGTAAGTCCAAAGGAGAGATTGACCTCTTGGTAGAGTGGATTCTTGGAGAGTTCAGCGCTGCTCGGACCCATAAATTATTCCTGAGTTGTACCAAAGGTGACCCGAGGCAACCACTGATCAGGTTGACTGGGTGTGCGTTCGGAATAATTCCCTAGCTGGGTAGGAATCGATTCGAGTTGTCGTCTCTCCCGGATAGTGAGAACTTGACTGAGCAGCGGCAACGTAGAGATACTTAATTGAACTTGATGGTTATAATGATGATGATGATGTTACAACATTATACTGGATATGGTTACTAATGTTTGGAGTTTAACCAGGTGCTTGCTCTAGTATAGGTGCTAATCTAGAAGATTGGTTAATATTTATAACTTGCTGCTTAACTAATAATTTAAATTATGCTCTTGTATCATTAAAGATTTTATGCAAAATGGTTGTCAAGTGAGATCCACTAATAAAGCCTTGCATACTCCTTGGTGTCATTTATTTTTGGTTTACGATGGGTAAGTCTAGCTGAGTACATTCTCGTACTCAGGGTTTATTCCCTCTTGTTGCAGATGGCATGCTTTATAACGGCTATTGCAAGTATTGTCTCCACCCTGCTGGGGATGAAGACTAGATCATGGGCATGATCTTCTATGTTATCTTATCATGATGCTTTTGCTGGATATGACTATGGAACTAGCTTGTATTTGAACTAAGTGTGTGTGATGGTTTCCAACTACTTTACTTCCGCTATTTGTGAACTCGTGTTGTAATAACTATGTGACTCCGATGTATGAGATACTTGTGAACTACTTGTGAAATGGATGTAACATGTGGCTTGTTATGTTGAATCACTATGATCTTGGTTGTATGCAAGTTGGTTTGAAATCCTTCGTGGTTTCAGTTGACTACCGGGTTTATATGAGTTCAATTATGATGGTTTGATCACTCCGGTGGTTGCTTTCGTACTTGTGCTCTTATAAATTGGTCGGTTCTGTTATAGCCCCGCTACGCGTGAGGGCTCAAGGAAAGTTGGACTCGTAAGGAGACCAAATGTGTGGTCGAAGAACAATGGCTCAGATCCTAGGGAGGGGATACGTGTGAAAAACTAAGGATAACGTTTCTAAAACAAGAGATGCTTTGTCCTACTAGTTTCACTATCGTCTCTCTCGATCTTTAGTGAAACCCGACCCCGGCAACAGCAAGGGGTCGAGCCTCACTTGGGGGCTGATAAGGGTATATATATACCCTTTCTAAAACAGTTGCCGTGCCCAACCCCTTCCTCACATTAAAAATCTAGAGGCAAGGTTTGCAGAAATGAATGACTGAGTAAGGCTAGTCGGACTACAGGAAACCTACGCCCTAGAAGCAATGACACTCTTGCTTACTAGCATAATTAGAGTTTCTCGCCCACACCTCGAGCTCTATAGTCTTAACAAAAGGAAGGGTCAGAACGCATTAACCCCTTTTTGCACATAAAAAGGAAGAAAGAACAAATTTGTTCAAACAAAATAACAAATTTGTTTATACAAAGCACAAGGGTTGGAACTTGTCTGCTTATTACAAGAATGACTGCCCAACCTATTTAACTAACTAGCCCCTCTGGGGGAGAACTATGCCTTCTATCCTGTCCACCAGGTCCTGCATTTCTTGACTAGGGCTTACTCCTCATCCATGGCAGGATAGAAGCAGTTCTTGCAATAGCCATGATAAACTATATCATCTACAACAATGGGGGAATAAACCCTGAGTACAAGAAGGTACTCAGCTAGACTTACCTGTCATAAACTAAAAATAAAGTGACTCCAAGGATTATGCAAGGATTTATAAGTGGAGCTAGCTTTACAACATTTTGCTTAAAAACCTTACCAATTCAAGTATATAGTTATAATTCAGTCATCAAGTTAATTATAGCTATTCATCTCTAGATTAGCAACTAACCTATGCCAAACACGTGGTATATCATTTAGTAGCATGCAATAGTAACCATAGCTGGTATAATGATTCATGTTCATCATAACCATCATATTCCATAATACAGTTACTATGATGTTGGAGCTAGCCAAGTTCCTCACTGTCCGTGAGAGACGGCAATTCAAATCGATTTCAACTAGCCGAGAATTTATTCCTAACACAAACCTAGGCAGACTAGATCAATGGTCACCTTAGGTCACCTTTGGTACAACTTAGGTCCATATTTCATGGGTTCGCCTAGCGCCGCATAATCAGGGACAACTAGCTGCCAGGACATTCAGGCCCGACCTGCCCTTTGGCTCAAGTCTGGCTCCCTACACATTCTTACTACCATCCAGAGTGTGCACTTTTACAGAACGGGGTCCAGCCTGAGTTGAGCTACTCAGCTTCGCGGTCGAAACGAGTTATCCAGCCAGCTAAGTGAGAGGCATGCATTCAATCTTGACAGAAGTGCCAACAATGGTACTATCCGTAACTGGCATAGACAGAATCACATGAGTCAACCTACACATAGACTCCGCCCGGCCTCCCATTACATTACCCCATGGTTCTGTTCCACGATAGTAAATATAGCCAACCGTGCTTTGGTATCCACCTATATCTCGTAGGTGATAGGAAATCACCTAACTTCTACCGGTCTAAGCATGTCTAAGTATCTATTCGATCCTAAACCTACACTTGGTTAAAGGAAAATATATATATGGACAAGGTAATTCTATGCATCAAGTGTTTCCAATCAACTCTAATAACCTAATGCATCAAACATAAAGGACTCAAGTGATATTTTGTAAAACATGGGAGGCTTAAAATGCTCTGGGGCTTGCCTTTGAGGAAAGAGATTGCACCTCTCCTTCTAGAGCTACGGCCTAAGGTGTCTCTTGCTGTTTCTCCTCTTCTTCTTCGTTGAACTCCAAAAGAGTTATCCCTTCGGACGATCCTATATGCATGAGCATGAAATAATATATCATGGATGTATATATAATGAAATTGTATATACAAATTTATGAAATTGTCTACAAATTTATTTTAATCATATAATAGTGATTCAACAGTTATCTAGGTCAAACAATTCAATCTTTTAGATCTATCTAGAGAGCAAGCATTTCTGACCGTAAATTTCTAATAGCTATAATTATTAAACCATAAAGCCTATGACTATGAAAATTTAAGACAAGGTAGATAAGTAAGTTATCTACAACTTTATTATTAACAAGTTTCATAGAAAAGGTCATTATCATCATAAAATTATTACCACAACAGAAACTACACATGCAACCATCTAAGTGAATTATAAAATAATAATTACCTAGTTGTCTACAACCAATCATTCCTAAGCCTATTTGATAACATTAACAGGATATATGCATCACAAACACCTAAGAAAATAATATTGTTAAGCCCAACTAATTTATTTTTTTTTCATTTATTAATTTCTTTATATATCAAGGTGATTTAAAGGATAAATATTTCCAATGCTCAATAAATTCTGAGAAAATTACAGTAGCCTAAATATGACCCTAATAGTCTATTGTATAAATTTCATTACATTGGGATAAGTATTGCCACCTCTACAAAAATAACAATTTACATATGCTTATTTTAGGAAAAATAGTTTAGCATAGTGAAAATAGTCGAACAACAGATTTAATATTTTTCTTACTTTTCTCCTAGCATGAGAATACTGTGTAAAAATTTGTATGATCATATGTTATGTATTTTTAACCCATTTAATTTCACTTGAAAATAGCAATTAATTTGGATTAAATATGAAGACCATATCACAAGTATGTTTACTATTGGTTTAATATTTTTTCTAGATAGAGCATGTCAACACAAGACCAACAAAATTGGAATCGCAATTTTATCACTTTCCTAGCTCAAGTTATGCATTTTACAAGATATAAACTACTTTAAATGCACTTATCTTACTCAATTTAATTCTCCCAGAAAAATACCCTAAGCAGTAGATTTCATATTTTTATCAAATATTACACTTCATGATGAATCCAAAAAAATTGGTTCACTCAATTGGGACATTCCTAGCTCTAGTCATAAATTTTTGAAGTTTGCATTCAAATATGTGAAAATAAAACAAGAAAAACATTTCAAATACTGACCAACAGCTGGGACCCATGGGTCAATGGGACCCACACGTCAGCGACACACAGAGCAGGGGTGTGGCATGACCGGTAGCAAACTCATTGATGGTGAGGTTACCGGCGGCGAGGTCACCGGAGTCATGTTCCCCTCACTCATGCGCACCTACTGGTACCTTAGGTTGGGCCAACGAATCACCAGAGCAACCTCACCGGTCGTAGGGTGGCTCGGCGGTGGTGTGCGGTGGCGAACTCATAGTCTCTGGCAAAGATATGACCAAACAGCATGGCAACGACTTCTACAAACCCTAGCGAAGCTCTACGGTGCGGATTGAGACACGGTGAAGCAGCGATAAGCTCCGGCCATGTGCATGGCGGCACGGCAGTGCACAAAGCACGGAGGTGGTGTCACCGTTCTAATGAGACGGTCGCCGAACGTAGGTCTCCATCATTGGGGAAGGTGCCACACCTCTAGGCGACATAGTAACGGGTACCAGAGCGAGCTAAGGGTGACCGGTGAAGTTGGCGGTGGTGAGTGCTTGCTTGTAGCCATGGCAGATGCGCACGGCGGTGTCGCGCGTTCCCACATGACGGTGACAGTAGCGGTTAAATAAATGATGACATGAGCATCTATGACATCAGGCGATGATGGAACTAGGGAGAAAGAGGTAGGAGGAGCGGTGGATAGGGCTGGCCATAGTGAGCTCGGAGCTCGGCGACGCTCTATGACCATGGCGGCGACGACGACGTGAAATGTCACATTACCTGGGCTTGAACGGTGGCAATGGTGGCTCAGGGAGGTAGACGAGGTGATGGCCGAGCGGTGTGCACAAACAATCTCACAATGGCACGGTGGTGGTGGTGTGTGAGATCAGCGATGGTTGGTGGCAATGGCGCAGCGTGCTGCGGCTTCGCTCAGGCGCGATAAAGGCGAGACAGAGGTAGAGCGAAGTGAGTGAGAGCGAGTGTGGAGGGAGGGCGCATCGCTGCCCTTTTGCTGCCTGCATCGGCCTAACGCTCAGGCCAAACGCTGGCGTACAACCTCCACATGGTGGCCATGGCCCGACACCAGTCAGCCACAATGCGCGCGCAGCGCCGATTCAGTCTGTCTGATGGCGCTACTTTGAGCTCCTAAATCTCCTAATCCATGGCAATTTAGAAAACACTTCGTTAATAGAAATTGTAGAGCTATGTGAGTACTACAACTTTGGTTTAATGATCATGGTCTAATTCAAACTGGTTTTGAAACTACAATGCTCTAAAGTGAGGTACTTTGAAACTAAAATCAACATTCTACACTTAGAAAAATTTTAAGTCACAAAACAACATTT
Source organism: Miscanthus floridulus (assembly GCF_019320115.1). Classification (NCBI taxonomy): domain Eukaryota; kingdom Viridiplantae; phylum Streptophyta; class Magnoliopsida; order Poales; family Poaceae; genus Miscanthus; species Miscanthus floridulus. The sequence continues at coordinate 45,802,214 of NC_089595.1, forward strand.
TGTTGCTACTTTGGAGCTGTTTTTGACCATGTTAGGCACTAATTTAGCTCATGACCCTTAAATAAAGTTTTTTACCCATGACAAGAACTACAACTTTTATTTAGGTCAAATAGCCATGTAAACAATATAAGCTACTGTTCAACTTTGGTCAAACTAGCATCATGAAAAAGGCATTTCAAAGTAAACCAACACTTAGAAGCAAATTTGGTCTATGTCATGAATATAAAAATTGTTCCATTTACCATTCTACATGTGTCTAAGGTGTTTTCATGACCTCACAACCATTTCATACATTGGTCATACATAATTACAAGCATAAGCATATATATATATAATCAACATTTCATGTACAATGTATAAGAATGAGATGAAATTTCATATGCTCATGTTCATGAATGCTTGGATGATGCTTGTGCTCATGAAATACAAGTGCAAGTGCAATGCTTAACACTAGGTGTTACACTAAACAGTAGATTTCATATTTTTATCAAATACTACACTTCAAGATGAATCCAACAAAATTTGGTTCACCTCATTTGGATACTCCTAGCTCTAGATATAATTTTTGCAAGTTAGTAACAAAATCTATGAAAAAGTAAATGAAGAAAATCAAATTTTGACTCGAGCACTACAACTAGGTGCACCTGCCCATACACCTCATTGTGACTGACGCACGGGTCCCACAGTCAAACCGGCCCCACATGACAGTGAAACAGAAAAGAGGCGGCGCTTTGACCAGTGAGAACTTGCTAACATCGAGGTCACCACCAACATGTTCCCCACACCCTTGTGCACCTGTTGGTACCCTTGGTTGGCTCGACGACTCATCGGAGCTAGCTCGCAGGCAAGCATGGCGGCTCGGCGGTGGCGCGCTACGGTGAGGCCATCGTCTCCCGCAACGGTGAGCCTAGGCGAGTACTGCTATGGCACCTAGGAACCCTAGCGAAGATCTATGGCATGGATTATGTCAAGGTGGGGCAGCGTTGAGGCTTGGCCGTATTCATGGTAGCACGGTGGCGTGAGCGCAATGGTGGCATGGCGGTGTTCTGCTCTAACGAGGCCGGCATTGGCCTTAGGCTCTTGCCCCAAGCTAGACCTAGCTCTAACAGAACCCTAACATCTAGAAGCATGTGAGGAAGAGAACCGAGCATGCATAGCCACAGCGGCGCTCTCAACGATGGAGCGATGGCGGCGATGGCTCGTAGGCCTTTACCTTGACTTGGGTTAAGGCAATGAGTGGTCGGCTAGATGGAGGAGGTGATGGCCGAGCGGTGGGTGAGAAATGATGGATGGCGGTGCATTGGTGTTAGTGAGCGAGCACGGCGGAGGTGCGGCAGTGATGGCACGATGCTCGGCTTGCTCTGGCGGGTGAAGCAGAGGCAGAAAGAGGGTGAGAGAGAGAGTGAGTGCGGCGGCTTCACCTCCCTTTTCTCCCCCTGCTGGCCCGACCAGCTGGGCCAAAGCCGGTGTGCTACCACCACGTGGCACGCATGGCCTAGGCATGGTTGGCCACGATAGCTAGCCGATTTGAATCGTTGAAGTCGATTCAGTCGAATGAAACCGCCATCTTTGCTCTCCTCTATCTCCTAATCTATGGCAAATATTTGAAAACTTTAGTAATACAAAGTGTAGAGCTACGTGAGTACTACAACTTTGCTATAATGATCATGGACTAATTCAAGCTAGTTTTCAAACTACAGTGCTCCAAAGTGGGGTACTCTGAAACTGTAAACTGGTTTAGGACAGTAAAATTTTCTAAGTTACAAACATCATTGAGTTGAAACTTGTGAGCTCCATTTGACCATGTTATGCACTGATTTAGCTCATGACCCTTACATAAAGTTTGTTACCCTTGATGTGAACTACAACTTTTATTTAGGTCACATAGCCATACAAACATTCTAAGCTACTGTTCAACTTTGGTCAAACTAGTATCATGAAAATGGCATTTCAAATGAAATCAACACTTAGAACAAATTTGGTCTATGTCATGAATATAAATATTATTCCAATTATCATTCTAGATGTGTCTAAGGTATTTTGGTGACCTCACAACCATCTCATGCATTGGTCACATATGATCACAAGCATAATTAAGTATATGAGCAACATCCCATGTGATAGAGAGAAGGTAAATGAAATGAAACTTTATATGCTCATGCTCATGAATGCTTGGATGATGCTTGTGCTCATGAAATGCAAATGCCAAATGCAATGCTTAACGCTAGGGTGTTACAACCCCTCCCCCTTATAGAAATCTTGTCCTGAGATTTGCAAGACCTACAATTCTTCGTAAAAAGCAGGATAGACTTCACGCAAATAATCCTCCCATTCCCAAGTGGCGTCTTGTTCACTGTGGTTATTCCACACCACCTTGTAGAATTTAATAACCTTGCTCTAGGTTACTCTTTCTATTTCTTCTAGCACTCGAATGGGTTTCTCTTCATAAGCCAAATCCAATTGGAGCTTAATGTTGGTGGGTGCAATAGCTTCATCAAGTATGCGAAGGCATCTTTTTAACTAGGAATCATGGAAGACATCGAATATAGCACTCATCTCTAGGGGAAGTTGTAACTTGTAAGTGACATTTCCCTTTCATTCAATAATCTAGTATGCGCCTACATATCTAGGCGCAAGCTTCCTTTTCACTCCGAATCTCTACACTCCCTTCATGGGCAAAACTTTTAAGTACACATAGTCCCCCACTTCAAAGGTTATTGGTCTTCTCCTTTTATTAGCATAACTCTTTTGTCTTGACTGATCTGCTTTCATGTGCTGTTAGATAACATGTACTTGTTCTCCAGCTAATATGACAAAATCTATGCCATAGTACCTCCTTTCTCCAGGCTCAATCCAATTCAAAGGAGTTCTACATTTCTGACCATACAAGGCTTCAAAAGGAGCCATCTTGATGCTCTCTTGATAACTGTTGTTATAGGAAAACTCAGCTAAAGGTAGCCATTTCTCTCATGAACCCTTGGAGGATATAACACAAGCTCTCAACATATCTTCTAAGATCTGGTTCACTCGCTCGGTCTATCCCAAAGTTTGTGGATGATATGCTGAACTTTGGATTAGTTTAGTTCCCAAGGCCTGGTGCAAGTGTTCCTAGAAGCGAGCTATAAACTATGGCCCCCGATATGAGATTATGGTCCTTAGTACTCCATGTAGTCTCACAATCTGAGAAACATACAACTCAGCGTACTTCCCCGCATGATACCTTGTGTTAACCGATACAAAATGTGCTGACTTGGTGAGGCGATCTACAATGACCCATATGGAATTGTGACCTTGTTGTGTTAGCGGGAGGCCTGTAATGTAGTCCATACTTATTTCCACCCATTTCTAGCCTGGAATAGGCAATGGCTGAAGTAATCCAGTAGATTTAAAATGAATGGCCTTGACTCTACTGCAATTATCACACCTAGCGATATAGGCGGTGATTTCCTTCTTCATCTTGGTCCACCAAAAATGGCTTTTCAAATCTTGATACATTTTGCTACTGCCCGGATGGATAGACAACTTGGATGAATAAGCTTCATCTAGAATTTGATTTCTAAGTTCATGGTCTTTTGGTACTACCAGTCGGTCCTCAAATCATAGCACACCTCTTTCATCCGACCTAAAATATTTGGTTTCCTGTTCTTTCATCTTTCGCTTGATGTGGAACACATCCACATCTATCTTCTGCAGTTCTATGATTTTGCTCTCAAGTGAGCAACTAACAGTGTTATTGTGTAGTACAATAGGATGTAACAAATTAAATCCATCTTCCAACAATGCTTCCATGGTGTTACAATGAGATTTCCAACTAAGTGCATCTACTAAAACATTGGCTTTTCCTAGATGGTAGTGCACTTCCAAATTATAGTCCTTGATCAGCTGTAGCCATCTACATTGGCTCATGTTCAACTCAGGTTGAGTGAAGATATATTTGAGACTTTTGTGATTAGTGTATATGTGACATACATTTCCCAGCAAGTAATGTCTCCATATCTTCAAAGCATGGACAACTACGGCAATCTCCAAATCATGTGTAGGATCGTTGACTTCATGCTTTCTCAATGGTCAAGAAGGATAGGCAATAACTAGACCTTCTTGCATGAGCACACACCCCAAACCTATACCCGATGTATCACAGAACACATCGAAAGGCTTCTCAATGTTGGGTTGTGCTAAAACATGAGCTATAGTTAATAAGGTCCATAAGGTGTGAAAAGCAGCTTCACACTCTGGCGTCCAATTAAACTTCTCATCCTTCTAGAGTAGTCTGGTCATGGGCTTAGCTATCTTGGAGAAATCTAGAATAAAATGACAATAGTAGCCTACTAACCCTAGAAAACTCCAAACTTCATGAACCAAAGTTGGGGCCTTCCAATCCATGACCTCTTGTACTTTAGATGGGTCTACAGAAATTCCATCTTCATATAAGATGTGACCCAAGAAAGTACTTTCTTCAACCAGAATTCACATTTGCTAAATTTAGCATATAATTTATGCTCCCTCAATCTAGACAAAATAACTCTCAGATGCTCTGCATGATCTGCCTCATTCTTTGAGTAAATCAAGATATCATCGATAAACACAACCACAAACTTGTCGAGCTCGGGCATGAATACCGAATTAATCAAGGACATGAAGTAGGTAGGAGCATTTGTTAGTCCAAAAGACATGACCAAATACTTGTATAGGCCATACCTAGTGGAGAAAGGTGTTTTAGGTACATCCTCTGGCCTGATCTTAATCTGATGATAGCTTGACCTCAAGTCAATCTTAGAGAATACCTTTGCTTTTGCCAGTTGATCGAATAGGATATCGATGCGAGGCAAAGGATACTTATTCTTAATGGTCACAGCATTAAGTGGCCTGTAGTCCACACACATCTGCAAGGATTTGTCCTTCTTCTTTACAAATAAAGTTGGACAACCCCATGGAGATGAACTAGGTCGAATGAGACCTTTGTCCAAAAGTTCTTGTAGCTGAATTTTAAGTTTGGCTAACTCATTTTGTGGCATCCTATAGGGTCTTCTTGGGATAGGTGCCGCACCCGACACTAACTCGATCTTAAATTCCACATCCCTATCAGGTAGTAAACCCAACAATTCATCTGGAAATACATCGGGAAATTCATAGACTACTGGAATATCGCATAGGGTAGTGGCTTGAATAGCACAAGACAAGTTTTGAAGATCAAAACTCTAGGAAAGTGGTACTAGAAAAGCATTACTCCCCTTTGGTTCTCTCAACATAATTGTTATAGTGGTAGTGTCAATGAGAACTCCATGACCCCTCATCCAATTCATGCCCAAAATCACATCTATTGCTAGTCCTAGCAATATTATAAGATCCGTAGTGTACTCCCTCTCTTGTATAGAGATGAGCACATCTCTCACTAATTGATTAGTAGAAATAGTGGCCCCAGCTAAACTTATACTATAACCACCCTTGTCAACCTCAATTATCTTCTTATCATTCTTACATGCAAATGCTTGGCTCATAAATGAATGAGAAGCAACAGAATCAAATAAAACAATGGTGGGATGTTTGTTAACAAGAAACATACCGGTGGTAATAACTTTTCCCGTGGGAATTTCTTCCACGGCCATGTAATGCACATATCCAGGACGTGCTTTTGGATTGGCCTGTTTCTGATTACCCTAGTTTTGATTGCCATTCTTCTTGGGATGGGGACACTCCTTGGCCGAACGACCCAACTGATTGCAGTTGAAGCATGGCTGGTTGTTTCTTGGTCCTACTAAGCTTCCCTAGCCTACATTGCCCTTAGGTATGGCAATGGTGAATGCCCTGCGGATTGTCTTCTGGGGGTGATTGGCTTGAGCTTTTGGCTGAGGAGGCCTATACTTAGGCGCTGGTGGACGGAACTATGGCCTAGCTACCGCTGGAGCTCTAGACTGAGATGATCCTGAGGCACCTGCCTTAGCTACTCTTTTGTGGCCCTTTGTTGCTGCATGCAAGTTGTTCTGATTCTCTTGGGTTAAGGCATCACTAACAAACTCATTATAGGTGGCACACCTTGAGTTGGCCATAGTCTTCATTAGTTTGGTGCCAAGGCCTCTCTTGAAACTTTCTATTTTCTTCTCCTCTATGTTGACAAACTCTAGGGCTTATCTAGAAAGGTTGTTGAAGGCATGCATGTACTCAGTAAGGGTTTTGGTCCCTTGAGTAAGCCTCATGAACTCGGCGGCTTTCATGTGCATTAGCCCTGGGGAAATGTGATATCCCCTAAAGGCTAACTTGAACTATTCCTAGGTGACCAATGCATTTGAAGGTAGAGAAGATAGGAAATGGGTCCACCATATCCCTATCAGTCCCTGTAGTTGATGGGATGCATACTCGGCCTTCTGATGCCCCGTTACCCTCAATAGACAGAACGTCTGCTCTATCATGTTAAGCTAGTCATATGCCTGGGGCGGTTCTTCGGCCTCTTTGAAGATAGGAGGCTTGGTGTCTTGTAAATCTTTGAATGAGCTATATTGATTCGGTTCAAGCCCTTGATGTTGCAGACATGCATGAGCGGTGTTCTGCTCAATGAGGCGTAGTGTATCCTCCATTGCTCTCTGATTTCCTAGGAACTATGTGAAAAACTAATTCATAGAAGGGGATGGTGGTGGTAAATAAACATTATTGCCACCTTGGCTGGTGCCTGCCCAAGCATGAGTGTTAGTCATCTACAAAGTTGCAATAATAAGTGATTAATGGATGATGTTAAGAGATTGTAGATGAATTGTGTAATCATGCCAAATTGAATTTACTAGAGAGAATCTTAAATTCATACAATAAAACAGAGGCATAATAATTCATTCTTGCAACATAACATCACCAATTAGATCACTTATCATACTCACAACACGTTAACATGCATGTCATATTTCACCAGTAAAATGAAATTGGAATTTCATCAAAGTTCAACCCATCACAGATTAACATGCAAAGTACCAATATTACACCGAAGTTACATCACGAATATCAAAATTCAAACTACCAGTCCATTACATAATGATAGCAGGGATACAACTAGCGCTTGAAACTAGTCACTAAATGGCTCTACTCTTCAATGTGCTCACTATCGAGGTCAGAGATAGCATCATCCTCATCCTCTAGATCAACTTCTTCGTCTTCCCAACCATCATCTTCAACAAACATTTTTGGATCTTCTTCTTCCTCATCTAGGATCAGGTGCAGTTGGTTGTTTAGATAATGTACCTCATGCTGAAGATCAACCACCACATTATGGGTCTATGGGCGCAAATCCCTCTCGACATGGTCCTACTGCACGGTTAGGGCTTCAGCTCTATTTCATGCTGCTTTTGCCAGTGCTGCATGGTTGTTTGCTTGGATCCGCTAGCGTGTTGCTGTGAGTGCCTCAGTGCGAACGACCTCTAGCTGCTCTCATAGTCCTGCTAGCATGACTAATCATTAGCTCTTGCCTCTTCAGCGGTAGCTCTCTGCTGATTAACTTGCTCCATCTAAGTGTGGAGATTTGCCAATGCTACATAAGCTTGATCGGTGTCTCGATGAGCCTCACTTGCTGCCTTCTTATGCTTGCACACACGCTTCCTTAGTTTATGCTGTGTAGCTTCGGCTCCCATGAGCTTGTCCCTACAAGTGGTATAGGACTCCTGCCAGAAGTCCCGGGTATCCTAACGAGTATAGAACATCTTCATCACTGCAAACATTACACTCATAGCGGGACTAGAGCTATCTACCCGCTCTTCCCTATCTTAGATCAATGCACTGCTGTTGAACTGTGCCCATACTGCTATAGATGGATCCACTCGAGGAAAGTACCAGTGGCACTACTAGTAAGCTCATCCTTGTGTTGCTAACATATCTGGCTTAGCACCTCAAAAGCAACTAATTGGGCAGCTTCCCAAGGAGTTTTCCTTTCAGAATCCGCCTTCCACTCCTACCATAGGGGTGCTTGGGTATGAGCTGGTATGGTTAGCTACACCTCATACCATGGCTGTCCTTCTAGGTATACCTCATTCCAGGAATAGAGAGGTGGTTTGGTATATTCCGCATAATGCAGGACCCTCCAAAGTAGGGCAGGGGTACCAAACATTTCTAGGAAAGTCTTGCTCCCTGCTGGTGCCGCCATATGTACCAACCAAAAATGGTGCAACTCTCACGAGAACAACGTTATAACAGAAAAGAGTTACTTAACTGAATAAGAGACTTATAAGGGGAGGAACAATGCAAGTGTGTAATGAATGATTGATCATGATGCATGTACGTTTCGTACGTCCTCACAAACTTAGGAAAATTAAACTTCTAACGACATACACAGTGGCATACATGCGTTCTCTCATATATAACATAGCTAGTCGGGCTACATGTTTCGCTATTAGTGTACCTACACAAGAATTTCATTTCAGCCCAACCCCACAATTATATATGCAGAAATAAAAATATGGGCTCTAGGTTGTAAGCTAAATACTTCCATATATATATATATATCCATATATATACTTCCGTATCAAAGCTACCCAAAAGTAAATATGTCCCATATATACATATAAATATGCATATACAGTCATATCAAAGCTAACCCATAATTAAATACCTCTGTATATATATGAGACATATATATACTTTAGTATCAAAGCTAACTCTCCCCATTAGACCACACGCTCACATCTTGTGGTTATGACACTATGATGACGAGTGGCATCTTACCTTGGGCATAGAGGCATTTGATCCATACATTACCACTCAAGTAAATGGCATCCATACAATAGCACGCCGTATGGACGACGAAAATAAAAACCCCCCAAGTTAGTACTTAATTAGCCACCTAAAAATCCTTAACTAGGCATAAAGGAAGTGATCACTGGCACACGTTAGATTCAAACTTTAGGTTTAGGTTTAAACACCTATATATATCTATCAGTTGCTAAAACTGGTTTTGGAAACCAAAACCTTTGTTTTAAATACAAATGTGGCTATTAATATTGCATCTTGCTCTGATGCTAGCTGTAGCAGAACTGTCCAATTTATTAGAGCACAAGTGCAATAGCAGCCCGCAAGCAATCGCACTGTCATACTTGAGCCCATATAAACCCGATAGTCCGTTAAGTACCACGAAGGTCTCGATTAACCATCAACATACAACCAAAATCGTACATAAATTCAACATACATGTCACACATTACATAAAGTTCACAAATATGGTTCCATACATTAGAGTACGATTAAAAGTTATTACAAACCAAGTTCAAATAAAATAGTAGCGAAAGAAAATAAGATTGAAACCAACATATGTCATCATTGTTCAAATACGGTGTCAGCTCATGATCACAATACCACAAAAGCATAAGAGAGGGATTATCATGAGACGCCTTGCCTAGGGCCCTACTCCTCGTCCATGGTAGGACAGAAGCAGTTCTTACAGTAGCCTTGATACATCATACTATCTGCAACAAGAAGGTACTCAGCTAGACCTACACGTCATAAACCAAAAATAAAGTGACTCCAAGGATCATGCAAGGCTTTATAAGTGGAGCTAGCTTGACAATATTTTTGCATAAAAAACTTACCAATTCAAGTATACAATTATAATTCAGTCATCAAGTTAATTATAGATATTCCTCTCTAGATTAGCAACTAACATATGCCAAACATGTGGTATATCATTTAGTAGCATGCAGTAGTAATCATAGCTGGTATAATAATTCATGTTCATCATAACCTTCATATTCCATAATATAGTTACTACGATGTTGAGGCTAGTCAAGTTTCTCACTGTCCGGGAGAGATGGCGATTTGAATTGATTTCAACCAGCTAGGAATTTATTCCGAACACAAACTCAGGCAGACTAGATCAACGATCACCTTAGGTCACCTTTAGTACAACTCAGGTCCACATTTTGTGGGTTCGATCTATGCTGCACAATCAGGGACGACCAGCTGCCAGGACATTTAGGCCCGGCCTACCCTTGGGCTCACGTCTGGCTCCCCGCACATCCTTACTACCATCTAGAGTGCGCACTCTTATAGAACGGGGCCCAGCCTAAGTTGAGCTACTCGACTTCATGGTCGGAATGAGTTATCCGGCCAGCTAAGTGAGAGGCATGCGTTCAATCTCGACAGAAATGCCAACAATGGTACAGTCCTTAATCGGTACAGACGAAATCACATGAATCAACCTACACAGACTCCACCTGGCCTCCAGTTACCTTAACCAATGGTTCTATTCCATGATAGTAAATATAGCCAACCGTGCTTCGGTATCCACCTATATCTCGTAGGTGATAGGAAATCACCTGACTTCTATCGGTCTAAGCATGGCTAAGCATATATTCGATCCTAGACCTACATAGGGTTAAATATATATATATATAATGCTCTGGGGCTTGCCTTTGATAAAAGAAGTTGGCCTATGGTCTAGGCACTCAGGTAAGTCTTCAAGAGTTTGCTCCTCACCTTTTGGAGCTATGGCCTAAGGTGCCTCCTATTGTTCCTCTGGCTCTTCTTTGAATTCTAATAGAGTTATCCCCTCGGACGATCCTATATGCATGAGCAGGCAATAAGATATAATGGATGCATATATAATGACATGTATAATATGATATGATGTGATGAATGCATCCTCATAAGTGTTCTCAACAGCATTGCATTAAGGTGATAACAAGCTACATTTTCTTTTACTGAGTAGGTGCATATCTCTTCTCTAGTAACTTAAACAAACACTTATGTAAATCATTTTCTAGACTACAAGATAGCAGCCACTTGTTTTGACCATAATTGGAGTTATACATATCAAAATAATATGGTTGTGGACATTTTGGAAAGCTTATGAAATTTCCTACAACTTTATTTTAATTATCTTAATGTGATTCAGCAGTTATCTAAGCCAAACAATTAAATATTTCAGATCTTTCTAGAGAGCAAGCATTTCAGATAGCAAACTTGTAACAGCCAAAATTCTTAAACCATAGGACCTATGACTATGAAAATTTAACACAAGGTAGATAAGTAAGTTATCTACAACTTTGTTATTAACAAGTTTTACAGAAAAGACCATTATCATCATGAAATTATCACCACAACAGAAACTATACATTCAACCATCTATTTGAATTATAAAGCAATAATTAACTAGTTGTATACAACCAATTACTTCTAAGAGTAACTAATAATATCAACATATCATATGCATCACAAGCACCATAAAAAACCTCTTGGTTATGCCTAACTAATTTATTTATATTCATTTATCAATTTCCTTATATAATAAGATGATTTAAAGGATAAATATTTCTGGTACTTAATAAATTCTGAGAAAATTACAGTAGCCTACAAATGAACCTAGTAGTATACTATACAAGTTTCATGCCATTTGGATAAGTACAGCCACCTCTATGAAAATGACAAGTTACATATGCTTATTTTAGCAAAAATAGTTTAGCATAGTATCAAGAAGAAGATTTAATATTTTTCTTACTTTCCTCCCAGCATGAGAATACTGTGTAAAAATTTGTATGATCATATGTTATGTATTTTTACCCTAATTAATCTCACTAGAATCTAGCAATTAATTAAGATTAAATAGGAAGACCATATTATAAGTATGTTTACTATAGGTTTAATATTTTTCCTAGCTAGAGCATGTCTACACAAGACCAGCAAAATTGGAATCACAATTTTATCAAGTTCCTAGCTCAAGTTATGCATTTTACAAGATATAAACTACTTCAAAAGCCCATATATTGCTCAATTTAATTATCCTAGAAAAATACCCTAAATAGTATATTTCATATTTTTATCAAATAGTACACTTTAAGATGAATCCAACAAAATTTGGTTCACCTCATTTGGATACTCCTAGATCTAGATATAATTTTTGGAAGTTAGTAACAAAATCTATGAAAAAATAAATAAAGAAAATCAAATTTCCACTCGGGCGCTACAGCTAGGTGCACCTGGTCCATACACCCTGCCGTGACTGATGCATGGGTCCCATAGCCAACCCGGCCCCACATGGCAGCGAAACAAAACAGAGGCGGCGCTTTGACCGGTGAGAACTCATCGACGGCGAGGTCACCGGTGATGAGGTCACCATCGACGTGTTCCCCACACCCTTGCACACCCATTGGTACCCTTCATTGGCTCAATGGATCACCGAAGCTCGCTCGCCGGTGAGCATGGTGGCTCGGTGGCGGCAAGCTGTGGTGAGCCTGTCTTCTTCGACGACGATGAGCCTAGGCGAGCACTGCTTCGTCACCTAGGAACCCTAGCGAAGCTTTGAGCATGGATTAGGTCAAGGTGGGGTGGCAGCGAGGCTTGGCCACATGCATGGTAGCACAGCAGCACGAGCACAACCCAGCCTCGCTGGTTTGCCATTCGGCATGATATGACCTTGCTTTTTCACTTCGTGCGACATCGTGTCTTCAGTTGTGGTGTTTTCTTGTCTCCTTTGTAGCCGTCTAGGAGGAGCTAACCACCACATAGGGTGAGGCACTAGAGGTGATTCGTCTTCGCCAAGTAGCCAAGGACAATGCTTGTGTTTCCTCCCAGATGGCAGTGGAGAGCAACAGGTGCTACTAGGACCTCCATGCAGTAGCAGGCAACGTCGTCCATGTGCTTTCACTTCTTGCACCTATGGGGATGACCCTGGCAGACCACCGCCACTCCATGCCATCGTGGGTTGCAGAGGTGGCCACATATTTCATTTGCCTAGGGCTGCTTCAGCCATGGCCACCACCTAGCCTTGGCTAGGTGAGGACCTGACTGTGGTGGAGCCAGGGTTCTTGGGAGAGACGAGCTATCGACAGCGCGAGAACCTGATTGGTGAGTTCTCCACCATGGGCGATGGCATCTTTGTAACACCCTAGTGTTAAGGATGCATTGGTCACTTGCATTTCATGAGCACAAGCATCATCCAAGCATTTATGCGCATGAGCATATGAAGTTTCATCTCATTCACTTTATCTTTATCAATGTGATGTCGCTTATATACATATATATGCTTGCCATTGTGTGTGACCAACGCATGAAATGGTTGTGAGGTCACAAAAACACCTTAGACACACTTAGGATGGTACATGGAACAAGTTTGGTATTCATGACTTGGACCAAAACAGCCCCCAAGTCATAGTTCATCTAGAAACTTTCATTTTCATGTTACTACTTTGACCAAAGTGGAATTATAGCATAGAGTGTTTGCATGCAGTGCACCCTTAAGCAAAGTTGTAGTACTTGACTATAATAACAACTTTCATTTTTGGGCCAAGACCTAATTTGGTGCATAGCATGCTCAAAAATAGCTCACAAGTAGCAATGAAATGCTATTTTCAAACTTAGAAATTTCTCTAAGGCATGAACTAATTTTCAGTTTGGATGTACCAAACTTTGAAGCTTTGCATTTTGAAAATGATGGCGAATTAGAGGAAACTTCCTAAAGCAAAGTTGTAGATCTCGTGTAGCTCTACAATTCTTAGTAATGGAGTTTTTGCTAACACACCACAGATTAGGAGATAGATGTGGAGGAAATCATGCTGTCAGTCACTGATTGTAGGCCTAAACCGCCTTTGCCACCCGCGTCAGTGGCCGACCGGCCATAGGCCGCACGTGCCACGTGGTGGTCGTACACTGGCATTGACCTAGTTGGTTCAGTAGAAGTGGAGTTAAGGGTGAGGCGACATCACTGCTCCATCCATTCCTCGCTCTCTCGCCCTCGCTCGCCTTCTCTCTCGCCCACCAAGCAAACCAAGCACCATCGCCGTCGCCACCGTGAACTTCGCCATGCTTGCTCTCTACCACCATAGTGCCATTGTCCAATCGCTCACGCCAATAGCTCCACCTTGCTTCGCTCTATCTCCTCGACCCGCCATTATAGCCGCTCGAGACCTGGTGAGGCCACATTCCGAGTCACTATCATCGCCATGGTCATGGTGCTCCGCTGAGCACGAGCTCGCCCGTGGTTAGCCACAACCCGTGCACCTTCGCTCTCCCTCTCCCTCGCCTGGTATTCACCATAGGTCCTAGAATCTAGATCCACCATCCATTTAACGTCTACCACCACCATCATGAGGGAATGCCCCACCGCTACCACCGTGCCCGCCATGGCCGCGAGCTTGAGCTCGCCGCGGCTAGCAGCCCCTAGGTTTCACCATGCCCCACTCAAAGGTGTTTTTATGTAGTCACAAATGCTAGCTCCTATAGCGATGATGGAGACACACCTCTGCCCACCGATTCGTTGGAACGGCAAGCACCGCCGCCATGCACTGGGCACCGCCGTGCCGCCATGCACGCGGTCAGGTTTCCCCACTGCTTCACCATGGCCAAATCTTGATCTAGAGCTGTGCTAGGTCACCGTAGAGGTAAGACCGTCCTCGCCGAAGCCTTCCATGGATGGAGACGGCCGATGGGCCACCGTGTGACCACCGCCATCCGCCATGCTCGCTAGTGAGCTTGCTCCGATGAGCCGCCGACACAACCTGTAGTACCCCTAGGTGTGGATTGATGAGAGAAACATGACAGAGGTAACCTCATCGATGGAGACCTCGCCGATGGTGAGCTATCATTGGTCAAACACCATCCTCTATTTTGGTTTCGCTGACAAGCGTGTCCCATTGACCGCGGGCCCCATCTGTTTGTTTGTGTGTTTGTTTTGATTTTCTTATTTTTCATAGAATTGAATACAAACTTCAAAAATTCATATCTAGATCTAGGAGTGTCCAAATTGTGTGAACCAAATTTTTTTGGATTCATCATGAAGTGTACTATTTGTGAAAATATATCAAACCTACTGTTTGGGATGTTTTTCTGGGATAATTAAATTGAGCTAGATAAGTGCTTTTAAATTGTTTTTCAATCTTGTAAAATGCATAACCTGAGCTAGGAAAGTGATAAAATTATGATTCCAAATTTGCTGATCTGGTGTTGACATGATCTAGCTAAGAAAAATACTAAAACTATAGTAAGAATACTTGGAATGTGGTCTTCCTATTTAATGTTAAATAATTGCTAGTTTGTAGTGAAAATAAATGGGGAAAAAATACATAACTAATGATCATTTTACACGGTGATATGGTGCTAGGATGAATGTAAGAAAAATATGAAATTTGTTGTTTGACATTTTTCACTAGGCTAAACTATTTTTCCTAAAATAAGCCTATGCAACTTGTCATTCTTGTAAAGATGGGTGTACTTATCGAATTGGCATGAAATTTGTACAGTAGATGTTTGGAGACATATGTAGGATAATGTAATTTTCTCAGAATTTATTGTGGACTTTTGATATATTTTCCCTATTTCACCTTAGTATCCAAATAAATTAATCAAGGCATTCAAATAATTTATTTGGGCTTGACCATCATGTTTTCTAGAGTGTGTATGATGCCTATGAACTGTTGGTACCATTGGTTGTGCCTAAATTTGATTGCTTGTATGCAATGAAATATTGCATGCTCTATAATTCAATTTTATTAACTGTTTGGACAATTTATGTTGTGAAGTAAATTGCATTGGTAAAATGATGTTTGCTATGAATCTTGTCAATAACAAAGTTGTAGATAACTTACTTATATTGCTCGTTTCAAATTTTCATAGAAATAGGCTAAATCGTTTGAGAGTTATAGTTGTTGGAAGTTGGTCTCCAGAAGTGCTTGTTCTCTGGAATTTCTGGATTAATCTGGGAAATTGCTTTGTTTGACCTTGATAGCCATTGAATCATCTTGAGCTGACTATAAGAAAGTTGTTTGTAGTTTTATAAGATTTCCATAAAGTCCAAGATCATAGTATTTTGTTGAGTAGAACTCCAGATATGGCCAAAATAATTAGCTGCTATTTACAGCAGGAAATGACTAAGTCAATTGTAATTGTTTGTCTTATGTGATGCTTGTGTAAATGCTTAGGCTAATTGAGATTAGTTGTTAGCTGTAGGTTCTAAACCTCTTACTAATGATGAACAACTTTACCTTAGGTTGCTAGAACTTGGTGAGTGTATGTTTATTGTACTATAGAAGAGATATGCACCTACTCAGTAAAGATCAACTAGAAGAACGTTATACATCTACTTGGTCAATGAATGTCAAACTTATCATACATCTTGTGGATAACTATGCTCATGCATATACAATTTATCATCTCATCTCATCTCTTATGCATTCATGATACTCATTTGTGCATATGCATGCAATAGGTTCCCCGGAAGGAGTGACACTCCTCGAGTTCAAACCCGAGCATCAGGAGGAGCAACAGGCAGCCCAGGAGCAGGAGGTTCAGGTAGAAGGAGGAGTCCACATGGAGGATCTTCCTAAGTGTCCTGACCACCAACCTTCCTCATTCTTGAAAGTCAAGCACTAGAGCATTATAAGCCTCCTATGTTTTTATAAATATCACTTGCGTCCTTTTATGTTTGATGCATTATGTTATAGGAGTTGATTGGAAACACTTGCTGCATATATTATCCTTGTCCAGACAAATATATCTTGAATCCTTTGTAGGTCCAGGATCGAATATATACTTAGCCTTGCTTAGTTTGGTAGAAGTCAAGTGATTTCCTATCACCTGCAAGATATAGGTAGATATCTGATCACAGTTAGCTATAATTGCTATCGTGGAAATAACCATGTGTTGAGGAATAAAAAGGAGACCGGGCGTGATTGTGATAGAGAACCAACAAGACATGGAGGTCTTGGTGCCTATTTATCACCGTCTGTATCGATTAAGGACCAATTTACTATACGTTCTTATGTCATGTTGAATGCATGCCTAGCACTTAGTTGGCCAGATAAGTCGTTCCGACCGCGAAGCCGAGTAGCTCAATTTAGGCCAGGCCCCGGTAAGTGAAAGTGCGGACACTGGAGGCAGTAAGGATGTGCGGAGAGCCAGTGGCATGAGTCCAATGGCAGGTCAGGCCTTAACTTCCTGGCAGACTGGTAGAATCTCTGAGGGTGCGACGCTGATTGGACCCACAAAGTTGGCTCCTGAGTTGTACCAAAGGTGACCCAATGCGACCACGATAGGAGAAGTATGGGTTTGTGTTAGGAATAATTCCTCAGCTGGGTTGGAATCGATTCGAGTCATCGTCTCTTCTGGATAGTGAGAACTTGACTGAGCAACAGCAATGTAGCATTAATTGATGGAACTTGATGGTTATGATGATGCTCAAATTATTACACTGAATATGGTTACTAATGTTTGTTAGCTTAATCAAGTGATTGCTCTAGTATAGGTGCTAATCTAGAGATGCTTAATTGAATAGGTATTCAAATTGATGCTAGAGATATTAAATCTCCAAGTTATGTTACTTAAGCTTTTATGCAAAATGTTGTCAAGCTAACTCCACCGATAATATGGTTACTAATGTTTGTTAGCTTAATCAAGTGATTGCTCTAGTACCGGTGCTAATCTAGAGATGCTTAATTGAATAGGTATTCAAATTGATGCTAGAGATATTAAATCTCCAAGTTATGTTACTTAAGCTTTAATGCAAAATGTTGTCAAGCTAACTCCACCGATAAAGCATTGCATACTCCTTGGTGTCATATTATTTCTGGTTTATGACGGGTAAATTTAGCTAAGTACATTCTCATACTCAGGGTTTATTCCCTCTTGTTGCAGATGACATGATGTATCATGGGTACCATAAGAATTGACTTCATCCTGCCGTGGATGAGGACTAAACTATGGGGCATGGTACTCCTAAGTTATCCCCTCTATTCTACTTTTGCGGGGAATGACCGTGATACTGGCATGTATTTGAACTAAGTGTGATGCTGATGTCAAACTACTTTGCTTCTGCTATTTAAACTTGGTTTGTAATAACTATGTGAACTCTGATGTATGTGAGATACTTGTGAACTGTGATGTAACATGTGATGGTTGTGTTGAATCATGTACAATCTTGGTTTGTATGTTGGTTTGTTTGAGATCCTTCATGATTTCATCAGACTATCGGGTTTATATGGGCTCCAGTATGACGGTTTGATCACTTCGGTGATTGCTATTATACTTGTGCTCTTATAAATTGGACGATTCTGTTATAGCTACCATCGGAGCAAGGTTCAACACTAAACTTGTCACATGGGTATTTAAAACAAAGGTTTTGCTTTATAAAATCAGTTTGATAACTTATATATATATATATATCACTACTACAGGATTGAATTTGCGCAGCGTTGCACTTTTGGTCTCCGTGGCGGGCACTGAGTTTGCCCGCCACGGTAAATACAGCGATTTACCGAGGCGGGCATTTTTTTATTTACCGTGGCGAACTTTTTTTGCCCGCCGCAGTAAATCGATTTACCGTGGCGGGCGCCTAAAGACGTCCGCCACGGAAAATACCCTATGTACCGTGGCGGACGTCTTAAGATGCCCGCCGCGGTAAATCGATTTACCGTGGCGGGCGCATTAAGACGTCCGCCACGGAAAATACCCTATTTATCGTGGCGGGCGTCTTAAGGCGCCCGCCACGGTAAATCGATTTACCGCGGCGGGCATCGTTTAAGTCCCGCCACGGAAAATCGGAGGCCCAATAGGCCCAAAGCAAGGCCCACTATTTCCGCGTCATATATATACACAGACTAGGGTTTCACTCGCACTCCCAGCAGCCGCGCCTCCCTCTCTCATCTCACTCTCTGCGCCGCGAGCTGCAGCTGCAAACCATGCGCCCCCGTCTTCCCCAGATCCGGCGCCGCTTAATCAGCCCCTGCTCGCACTAGGGGCCAGAGATCGTTTCAGGGACAGCCGAGCAGAGTAGAGCTGACTCTGCTTGCCCGTGATTGGTTGCTGTTGCTGGCGTGAGTGCAGGAGGAGCGGTTGATTTGATTCTCTCTGTCCGTCTCTCTCGCTTCGCGCGCACGGCGGGATGCTGGTGCAGAAGCGGAGCCCCGACACGGACGCCCCCGCCGGTGTGCCAGTCCCCACCATCCGCGTCAAGGTCAAGTTCAACGGCGTCTACCACGAGATCTACATCAACTCGCAGGCCTCCTTCGGTAATCCCCGTAGAGTGCACCGCGCCTGGCGATCCTAGCTACCTACGAGCTGCTTTCTGATCGAGATGGCCGGTGATGCTCTCCTGCAGGTGAGCTGAAGAAGTTGCTGTCGGCGCGGATGGGGCTGCACCCCGAGGACCAGAAGCTCGTGTACAAGGACAAGGAGCGGGGCTCCAAGGCGTTCCTGGACATGGCCGGCGTCAAGGACAGCTCCAAGATGGTGCTGCTTGAGGACCCCGCCGCGCAGGCCAAGCGCCTCCTCGAGCAGCGGCGCACCGACAAGGCGGATCCGGCCGGTGACGGCATCCCGAGGCGGATCCGGTCGGTGGCGGCGCGCGGTGGCCGGATCTGGCGGGCGAGGATGGTTCGGCGCGGTGGCCTCCCTCCACCACGGCCACGACGCCGGGATCCACCGGTGGGCTCGCTAGTGGGCTCGAGAACGGGCTCGCCGGCAGGCTCCTGGTTTTTTTTGTTTTTTTTAAATGATTAACCGCAGCGGGCATCCTAACGTGCCCGCCGTGGTAAAAGTATATTTACCGCGGCGGGCACGTTACACCGCCCGCCGTGTTAAATCGGTTAACAGCGGCGGGCAAGGCCGCCCGCCGCGGTTAAGCCACG
This sequence comes from Miscanthus floridulus, assembly GCF_019320115.1. NCBI lineage: Eukaryota > Viridiplantae > Streptophyta > Magnoliopsida > Poales > Poaceae > Miscanthus > Miscanthus floridulus. The sequence continues at coordinate 45,821,794 of NC_089595.1, forward strand.
ATTTACCGTGGCCTCTAGGCCGCGGCGGACGGCTTTGCCTGCCGCGGAAAACCGAAAACGCCCGCCTCCAGTAAAGTTTGTGTAGTAGTGTATATAGGTGTGTTAAAAATCTGAATTTTAAATTTAAAGTGTGCCAGTGGTCATATCCTTTATGCCTAGTGAAGGACTATCAGGTGGCTAAATAAGTACTAACATGGGGGTTTTTTACTTTCGTCATCCATACGGCGTGCTATTGTATGGATGCCATTCACTTGAGTGGTAATGTATGGATCGATTGCTCCTACGCCCAAGGTAAGAGTGGCAAGACCGCAAGGGTGAGCGTGCGGTCTAAGGGGAGAGGTAGCTTTGGTACTGCGGTATATATATGTCTCATATATATATACTAAGGTATTTAATTGTGGAGTTAGCTTTGATACGGTTGTAGATGCATATTTATATTTATGTATGGCACGTATTTACTTTCGAGTAGCTTTGATATAGAAGTATATGTATGGGTATACATATATGGAAGTATTTAGTTGCAACCTAGAGCCCATAATTACATTTTTGCATATATAGGTGTTGGGTTGGGCTGAAATGAAATTCTTGTGCAGGTACACTAATAGCGAATCGTGTAGCCTGATTAGTTACATATATCGAGAGAACGTATGTATGCCACTGTGTATGTCGTTAGAATTTTAATTTTTTTCCTAAGATTCATGAGGACGTACGGAACATGCATGCATCATGGTCACTCATGCATTTACATTTTTGCATTCCTCCCTTACTTATAATTGCTTACCCCATCCATTAAATTTCTTCTCACGTTTGATATCCTCTCACAAAGAGTTTCACACTTTGCTATACATGGCAGCACCAGGAGCCCCGCCTCGCAGTGACACGTTTCTGGTTGTGTTTAGCACTCCTACCTTGCTGTGGAGGGTGCTAAACTCAGTTGGGTATGCTGAGCCACCCCACTACTTCTGGAGGGAAGTGGCAGCTGAGGTGCAGCCGTGGTATGATGCGCAGGTGACCATCCCAGCCCGTGCAGACAATCCACAGTGGTAGGGTTGGAGTATTGAGTTAGATGGGCAGTCTCCTTGGGAAGGTGCCCAAGTGGTAGCTTTGGAGGCACTAAGTAGAACATTTCTTTGATTGATAGGTTAGATAGGAAGCAGGCAAGCAAGTGCTACTATGAGCGCTATGTTCATCGTCCTAAAGATGTTCTACTCCTGCCAAGACAACTACGTTAGTTGCATGCTAGGGCTCTAGCAAGCACAGGTCGCGCAATGCTAGCTACAAGGGCATGTGCACTGGCATCAAAGGGCAGCTAGAGAGGCTCAGTGAGAAACTAATAAGCTATTACAACTTTAGAAGCTCACCGGGTTCAGTTGGTGAATGATGTCGCAGAAAGAGATGCAGCTAGGGCTGAGATACAGGATGTCCATGCTAAGAGGGACATGGTCATTCGCCTTCCTAAGGCTAGGGAGGTAGCTAAAATCCAGACTATGTTTCAAGCTAGGTAGGCAATGGAGTTTGATCACAGAGAGTAGGAACTCATACGCTAGATTGAGGAGCTTCAGCTGGATGTTCATCGTCTCAATAACATGGTGAACCCAATTCTTCCTCTAGCTCTAGTGGTGGAAGAAGAAGATCCCAATGTAATCATTGCTAAGGACGATGGCATGCAGGTGGACGCCAAGGCTAAACCTAAGGAAGAAGTCAAGCCTTTTGAGGATGACCAAGGTGATGATGTGTCCGACATCGATAGCAACCACCCCAAGGAGTAGCTTAGCTATAGTATCTAGCTAGATGCACTTGCTCTCTATCTTCGATCCTTTATGTAATGAACTCATAATGTAGGTTTCAATCTCATGATGTACCCGTTTGATGTAATCTCAGAACCTTGCATGTTTAATCTATGTTGTTGTTGAACCTTCATAAATGTCCAATTTGTGTGCTGGCATGTACGGGAATGCATTGCGTGATCACTAAGTAATATAATTGGTGATGTTGTGTTGTGGAAATGAATTATTATGCCTCTATTTTATTGTATGAATGTTAAATTCTCTCCAGTAAATTCAGTTTGGCATAATTTTATAATTCCTCTATAATTTTTCTGACATCATCAATAATTACTTGTGGTTGTAATTCTACAGATGACACGCACTCGTTGGGGAGCTGGTGGAGATGATGTGGGTGGTAGTGGTTCCTATGGCAATGGCAATGAGGACCTCCCACCACCACTGCATCCCATGCTAGCGGAGATGATGGCCCAACTCATGGAAACCCAACATTCCATGGGAGAAGTGTTGCGCGGTCTTGCACAAAATGCTGGCCATGGACGAGGAAGGGACCAACACCAAGGACCCAAACCTAACCAGTTCAGCAATTTTAAGAACTTTCTTGACACCAAGCCTCCTACCTTTAAGGAATCAGAGGAGCCATTATAGGCAGATGAATGGCTGAATATAATTGAATAGAAGTTCCATCTCTTAAGGGTCACAGAGCACCTGAAGGCAGAATACGTGTTGCACCAGCTGCAAGGGTCTACATGCATTTGGTGGAGTCATCATCGATCTACTTTGCCTAAGGATGCTCAAATTACCTGGAACTAGTTTAAGATTGCTTTTAGGGGACATTATATTCCCCCAGGTCTTATCAGCATGAAACATATAGAATTCATGAGGCTGACACAGGGTATTAAAAGCCTAACTAAGTATCTGCATGCCTTTAACAATTTGTCATGGTATGCCATATAGTTTCTTGAAACTGATGCAAGGAAGATTGCTAGTTTCAAGAGAGGGTTTAGTCCGAAGCTGATGAAGACCCTAGCTAACAGCAAATGTGCCACTTTCAATAAGTTTGTTAGTGATGCTTTAACTCAAGAGAATCAGAACAACATCTATTCAGCATCTAAGAGTCATAAGAGAGCTTATGAAGTAGGTGCATCTCAGTCAAAAGCTCCTATTGCTGCGAGACCTTAGTTTCGCCCACCTGCTCTAAAGTATAGACCACCTCAGAAGAAGGTACAGACCAGTCAGACCTAGAAAGTGTATTGCAAGGCCTTTTCTGTTGCCCTACCAAAGGGTAGCATAGGACAAGGAAGCTCCAACGTTCCACCTAACAACATGCTATGCTGGAACTACAACAAGACTGGCCACTAGGCAAGAAATTGTGCCTATCCCAAGAAGAACAACAACCAGTAGTAGGGTAATCCAAATGCACATCAGGGACATGTGTACTATACCACCCTAGAAGAGATCCCTTCAGGTGAAGTTGTTACTGCGGGTACGTTTCTTGTGAAACAACACCCCGTAGTTGTTTTGTTTGATGCTGGAACTTCACATTCATTTATGAGTCAAATGTTTGCATCCAAGCATGATCAAAGGGTAGTTACTATAGATAAGGGTGGTTATTACATAAGTGCAGCCAAGAATAATATCTCTACCAACCACATAGTCTGAGATGTGAGCATCTCAATAAGCACCCGAGAGTATACCTTAGATCTTGTAGTATTGCTAGGGTTGGGGATAGATGTAATCTTGTGTATGAAATGGATGAGTGGCCATGGAGTTCTCATTGACACTTCGACTAGAACCATCATGTCGAGAGAACTCGAGAGTAACAATGCTTTTCTAGTGCCACTTCCTAGAAATTTTGATCTCCAAAACTTCGTCGGTGCTATTCAGACCATGACCCTCCTAGATATTCCAGTGGTATGTGAGTTTCCAGACGTGTTTCTAGATGAATTGCCTGGGTTGCCACCCGACAGGGATGTAGAGTTTTAAATTGAGTTATTGTCGGGTATAGCACCCATCTCTCGGAGATCATATAGAATGCCACCAAATGAGCTAGCCGAGCTTAAGGTTCAATTGCAAGAACTTTTAGAGAAAGGTCCCATCTTCGACCTAGCTTATCTCCGTGGGGTTGTCCCACCTTATTTGTGAAGAAGAAAGACAAATCCTTGTGGATGTGTGTCGACTACCAACCACTTAATACCGTAACAGTCAAGAACAAGTATCCTTTGCCTTGAATTGATATCTTGTTCGATCAATTGTCATGGACTAAGGTGTTCTCCAAGATTGATTTGAGATCTGGTTACCATTAGATTAAAATCAGGCCAGAAGACATACCTAAAACTACTTTCTCCACTAGGTATGGCCTGTATGAGTATTTGGTCATGACTTTTGGGCCGATAAATGCTCCTACATACTTTATGTATCTGATGAATTCGGTGTTCATGCTCGAGCTAGATAAGTTTGTGGTTGTGTTCATCGATGACATTCTGATCTATTCAGAAAACGAGGAGGATCATGTAGAGCATCTGAGAGTTGTGCTAACTAGACTAAGAGAACATAAGTTGTATGCTATGTTTAGCAAGTGTGAGTTTTGGCTTTGGAAGGTACCTTTTCTAGCGCATGTGCTGTTAGAAAATGTGATCTCCATAGACCCCTCTAAGGTGCAAGAAGTTATGGATTGGAAGGCCCTGACTTCAGTTCACGAAGTTCGGAGTTTTCTTGGTTTAGCAGGTTACTACCGTCAGTTCATTCTGGACATCTCCAAAATTGCCAAGTCAATGACAAGATTGCTTCAAAAAGATGAGAAGTTTGTATGGACTCTAGAGTGTGAAGCTATTTTTCACACTTTACGGACTTTGTTGACTTCAGCTCCTATTTTGGCACAACCTCATATTGAGAAACCTTTTGATGTATTTTGTGATGCATCTGGTACTAGTTTGGGATGTGTTCTTATGTTGGAAGGCCGAGTCATTGCTTATGCCTCACGTCAGCTGAAGAAGCATGAAGTCAGTTACCCAACTCATGACTTAGAATTAGCAGCGGTTGTCCATGCATTGAAGATTTGGAGATACTATTTGCTTGGCAATGTGTCATATTTACACAGATCATAAGAGTCTTATGTACATCTTCACTCAATCCGAACTAAATATGAGACAAAGAAGATGGCTAGAATTGATCAAAGATTACAATTTAGAAGTACATTATCATCCTAGCAAACCAAATGTTGTTGCAAACGCTTTGAGCAGAAAGTCTCATTGCAATTCTCTGTTAGAAGATGGCTTCAATTTGTTACATCCTGCTGTGCTGCACAATATTATGATCAGTTGTTCTCTTGAGAGCAAGATCATCGAGCTTTAGAAGACCGATCCGGGTTTGTTCCACATCAAAAGAAAGATGAAAGAGCAAGAGACTAAGCATTTTAGGATCGATGATAATGGTGTTCTATAGTTTAAAGATAGACTGGTAGTGTTGAAGGATAAGGAACTTAGAAACCAGATCTTAGGTGAGGCTGACTCTTCTAAACTATCCATTCATTCGATAGTAGTAAAATGTATTAGGACTTGAAGAACTGTTTTTGGTGGACCAAAATGAAGAAGGAAATTGCAACTTATGTTGCTAAATGTGATAATTGTTGCCGAGTTAAGGCTGTTCATTTGAAACCTACTGGACTACTTCAACCACTATCTGTTCCGGGTTGGAAGTGGTAAGAAGTTAGCATGGATTTATTGTTGGACTTCCACCTACTTATAAGAATTTTGATTCCATATGGGTAATTGTGGATCACCTAACTAAGTCTGCACATTTCATTCCAGTTAGAACCAACTATTGACCACATGAGTATGCTGAGTTGTATTTCTCCCACATAGTACGTCTACATGGTGTGCCAAGAACCATTGTGTCTGACAGAGGGCCTCAGTTCACTGCTTATTTTTGGGAATGTTTGCACAAAATGTTAGGCACCAACTTAGTCAGAAGTTCTACCTATCACCCTTAGACCTCTAGGCAAACTGAACGTGTAACTCAAATATTGGAAGATATGTTGAGAGCTTGTGTCATCTCTTCAAAAGGTTCATGGGAAAAATGGTTACCTTTAGCTGAGTTTTCCTACAACAATAGTTATCAAGAGAGTATTAAGATGGCTCCTTTTGAAGCTTTGTATGGTCGTAAATGTAGAACTCCTTTGAATTGGGTTGAACCCAAAGAAAGGAGATACTATGATATTGATTTTGTCAAAGAGGCTTAAGAGCAGGTGCATATCATTCAACAACATATAGAAGCCGCTCAATCAATGCAGAAGAGTTATGCGGACAAGAGAAGAAGACCCATTGAATTTGAAGTAGGTGATTATGTATACCTGAAAGTGTCACCGATGAAAAAGGTACAACAGTTTGGGGTAAAAAGAAAACTTGCACCTAGATATGTAGGTCCATATCCAATCATTGAGAAAAGCAGAAGAGTAGCCTACAAGATTCAGTTACCTCCAGAAATGAGGGCTATCTTCAATGTTTTTCATGTATCCCAATTAAAGAAATGCTTACATGTTCAAGAAGAAAGAGTGGTGGTTAGAGATATCAAGTTAGAATTGGATCTAGCCTTTGAAGAGAAGCTGGTGCAAATTATAGATAGCAAGGATAGAGTAACCCAAAACCATGTGATCAAGTTTCCCAAAGTGATGTGGAATAATCATAGTGAGCAAGATGCTACATGGGAACAGGAAGATTATTTACGTGAGGTTTATCCCATATTTTATGAAAAATGGTAGGTCTTTCAAATCTCGGGATGAGATTTCTATAAGGGGGAGGGGCTGTAACACCCTAGTGTTAAGCATGCATTGGGCACTTGCATTTCATGATCACAAGCATCATCCAAGCATTCATGGGCATGAGCATATGAAGTTTCATCTTATTCACTTTATCTTTATCACATGTGATGTCGCTTATATACAAATATATATGCTTGCCATTGTGTGTGACCAATGCATGAAATGGTTGTGAGGACACAAAACCACCTTAGACACACTTAGGATGGTACATGGAACAAGTTTGGTATTCATGACTTGGACCAAAACAGCCCCAAGTCATAGTTATTCTAGAAACTTTCATTTTCATGTTACTACTTTGACCAAAGTGGAATTATAGCATAGATTGTTTGCATGGAAGTGCACCTTTAAGCAAAGTTGTAGTACTTGACTAGAGTAACAACTTTCATTTTTGGGACAAGACCTAATTTGGTGCATAGCATGCTCAAAAATAGCTCACAAGTAGCAATGAAATGTTGTTTTCAAACTTAGAAATTTCTGTCATGAACTGATTTTTAGTTTTGATGTACCATACTTTGAAGCTTTGCATTTTGAAAACGATGGCAAATTAGAGGAAACTTCCTAAAGCAAAGTTGTAGATCTCATGTAGCTCTACAATTCTTAGTAATGGAGTTTTTGCTAACTCGCCATGGATTAGGAGATAGGGGTGGGGCAAATCACGCTGTTAGTCACTGACTGTAGGCCTGAACCGCCTTTGCTGCCCTCGTCAGTGGCCGACCAGCCACAGACCATGCACACTGCATGGCCGTCGTACGCTGGCATTGGCCCGGCCGGTCGGGCAGAAGGGGAGATAAGGGTGAGGCGACGACGCTGCTCCATCCATTCCTCACTCTCTTGCCCTCGCTCGCCTTCTCTCTCGCCCACCAAGCAAACCGAGCACCATAGCCATCGCCACCGTGAGCTTCGCCGCGCTCGCTCTCTGCCACCACAGTGCCATTGTCCAATTGCCCACACCAATAGCTCTGCCTTGCTTCGCTCTATCACCTTGACCCGCCATTGTAGCCACTTGAGCCTAGGTGAGGCCACATTCTGAGTCACCATCACCGCCATGGCCGCGGTGCATCGCCGAGCATGAGCTCGCCCTTGGCCAACTACAAACCGTGCACCTTCGCTCTCCCTCTCCCTTGTCTGGTCTATGCCGTAGGTCCTAGAATCTAGATCCACCGTCCATTTAACCACTACAGCCACCATCACATGGGAATGTGCCACCGCTCCCGCCGTGCCCGCCATGGCCGTGAGCTCGAGTTCGCCATGACCAATAGCCCCTAGGTCTTGCCATCCGCCGCTTGAAGGTGTTTTTATGTAGCCACAAACGCTAGCTCCTACCACGATGATGGAGACACACCTCTTGTCGCCATGCACTGGGTGTCGCCGTGTCGCCATGCACGCGGTCAGGTTTCCCCACTGCTTCACCATGGCCAAATCATGATCTAGAGCTATGCTAGGTCACTGTAGAGGTAAGACCATCCTCGCTAGAGCCTACCATGGCTAGAGATAGCTGGAGCGCCACTAAGCAACCACCGCCGTCTGCCATGCTCACCGGTGAGCTCGCTCCCAGGAGCCGCCGACCCAACCTGGGGTACCCTTGGGTGCGGGTTGACGAGAGGAACACGACGGAGGTAACCTGATCATCAGAGACCTCACCGACAGCGAGCTATCGCCGGACAAACACCGTCCTCTGTTTTGGTTTCGCTAACAAGTGGGTCCCTTTATCGTGGGCCCCATCTGTTAGTCTGTGTGTTTGTTTTGATTTTCTTATTTGCACAGATTTGAATACAAACTTCAAAAATTCATATCTAGAGCTAAGAGTGTCCAAATTGTGTGAACTAATTTTTTTAGATTCATCATGAAGTGTACTATTTGATAAAAATATTAAACCTACTGTTTGGGATGTTTTTTCTAGGAGAATTAAATTGAGCTAAATAAGTGCTTTTAAATTGTTTTCAATCTTGTAAAATGCATAACTTGAGCTAGGAAAGTGATAAAATTGTGATTCTAATTTTTCTGATCTTGTGTTGACATGATATAGCTAAGAAAAACACTAAACCTACAGTAAGCATACTTGGAGTATGGTCTTCCTATTTAATCATAAATAATTGCTAGTTTCTAGTGAAAATAAATAGGGTAAAAATACATAACTAATGATCATGCAAATTTTTACACAGGGATATGGTGCTAGGATGAATGTAAGAAAAATATAGAATCTGTTGTTTGACATTGTTCACTAGGCTAAACTATTTTTTCTAAAATAAGCCTATGCAACTTGTCATTTTTCTAGAAATGACTATACTTATCCAATTGGCATGAAATTGTACAGTAGACTTTTGGAGACATATATAGGATACTATAATTTTTTTAGAATTTATTGTGCACATTTGATATATTTTCCCTATTTCACCTTAGTGTCCAAATAAATTAATAAAGGCATTTAAATAATTTATTTGGGCTTGACCATCATGTTTCCTAGAGTGCGTTTGATGCCTACGAACTGTTGGTACCATTGGTTGTGCCCAAATTTGATTGCTTGTATGCAGTGAAATATTACATGCTCTATAATTCAATTTTAGTTACTGTTTGGACAATTTCTGTTGTTAAGTTAATTGCATAGGTAAAATGATGTTTGCTGTGAATCTTGTTAATAACAAAGTTGTAGATAACTTACTTATATTGCTTGTGTCAAATTTTCATGGAAATATACTAAATGGTTTGAGAGTTATAGCTGTTGGAAGTTGGTCTCCAAAAATGCTTGTTCTCTAGAATTTCTGGACAAATCTGGGAAATTGCTTTGTTTGATCTTGATAGCAATTGAACCATCTTGAGATGACTACAAGAAAGTTGTAGGCCGCTTTACAAGCTTTCTAGGAAGTTCAAGATCATAGTATTTGGTTGAGTATAACTCCAGATATGGCTAAAGTAAATAGTTGCTATTTACAGCAGGAAATGACTAACTCAATTGTAATTGTTTGTCTTATGTGATGCTTGTGTAGATGCTTAGGCTAATTGAGATTAGTTGTTAGCTACAGGTTATAAGCCTCTTACTAATGATGAACAACTTTACCTTAGGTTGCTAGAACTTGGTGAGTGTATGTTTCTTGTACTATAGAAGAGATATGCACCTACTCAGTAAAGATCAACTAGAAGAAAGTTATACATCTACTTGGTCAACGTATGTTAAACTTATCATACATCTTATGGATAACCATGCTCATGCATATACAATTTATCATATCATCTCATCTCTTATGCATTCATGATACTCATTTGTGCATATGCATGCAATAGGGTCCCTGGAAGGAGTGACGCTCTTCAAGTTTGAACCCGAGCATCAGGAGGAGCAACAGGTAGCCTAGGAGTAGGAGGTTCATGCAGAAGGAGGAGTCAACGTGGAGGATCTTCCTGAGTGTCCTGACCACCAACCTTCCTCATTCTTGAAAGGCAAGCCAGGGAGCATTATAAGCCTCATATGTTTTTACAGATATCACTTGCGTCCTTTATGTTTCATGCATTATGTTATAGGAATTGATTGGAGACACCTGCTGCATATATTATCCTTGTCTAAACAAATATATCTTAAATCCTTTATGGGTACAGGATCGAATATATGCTTAGCCTTGCTTAGTCCGGTAGAAGTCAGGTGATTTCCTATCACCTGCAAGATATAGGTAGATATCTAATCATGGTTGGCTATAATTGCTATCGTGTAAATAACCATGTGTTGAGGAATAAAAAGGAGACCGGGTGAGATTGTGATAGAGAAGCAACAAGACATGGAGGTCTTGGTGCCTATTTATTCCCATCTATGTCAGTTAAGGACCGATTCGTTGTACGTCCTCATGTCATGTTGAATGCATGCCTAGCACTTAGTTGGTCGGATAAGTCATTCTGACCATGAAGCCGAGTAGCTCAATTCAGACCGGGCCTCGGTAAGTGAAAGTGCGCACACTGGAGGCAGTAAGGATGTGCGGAGAGATAGTGACATGAGTGCAAGGGCAGGCTAGGCTGGAACTTCCTGGCAGACTTGTAGAATCTCTAAGGGTGCGGCACTGATCGAGCTCGCAAAGTTGGTTCCTAAGTTGTACCAGAGGTGACGCGATGCGACCCCAATAGGGGAAGTATGGGTTTGTGTTAGGAATAATTCCCCTGCTGGATTGGAATCGATTCGAGTCACCGTCTCTCCCAGATAGTGAGAACTTGTCTGAGCAGCGATAATGTAGCATTAATTGATGGAACTTGATGGTTATGATGTTGCTCAAATTATTACACCAGATATGGGTGCTAATCTAGAGATGTTTAATTAAATAGTTATTCAAATTGATGCTAGAGATATTAAATCTCCAAGTTATGTTACTTAAGATTTTATGCAAAATGTTATTAAGCTAACTCCACCGATAAAGCCTTGCATACTCCTTGGTGTCAAATTATTTCTGGTTTATGACGGGAAAGTCTAGCTGAGTACATTCTCATACTCAGGGTTTATTCCCTCTTGTTGTAGATGACATGATGTATCATGGGTACTATAAGAATTTCCTTCATCCTACTATGGATGGGGACTAAACCATGGGGCATGGTACTCCTAAATTATCCCCTCTATTCTGCTTTTGCAGGGAATGACCGTCGTACTAGCTTGTATTTGAACTAAGTGTGATGTTGATCTCAAACTACTTAGTTTCCGCTATTTAAACTTGGTTTGTAATAACTATGTGAACTCCGATGTATGTGAGATACTTGTGAACTATTTGTGAACTATGATGTAACATGTGACTGGTTGTGTTGAAACATGTATGATTTTGGATTGTATGTTGGTTTGTTTGAGATCCTTTATGATTTCATCAGACTACTAGGTTTATATGGGCTCAAGTATGACGGTTTGATCGCTTTGGTGATTGCTATTTTACTTGTGCTCTTATAAATTGGATGGTTCTGTTACAGTCTTGGCCACGGTTAATATAGAGGACATCATTCGTAACGCTCCCTGAGAGTAGTTCAGTTGTAACATGCCTTTGTATTCTGAATAAAAATGTTCATAATATTTTGTAGTTACTACTTTGAGTTCATCTCTGTTTGCTATGACTAGAATGATCCATTTGTGCCTTAGAGTTCACAGACTGTATGACACGTTCGTCATTAGTAGGTGCTAACATCTCCCAATTACCACCACTGATAGCCTTCACCGCCGCTTTTGTCAATTTCCAAGCCCACACGTGAGTCCTACGCGTCACTCCCATGGGTATTTACAACATTTTGTAGAAATTTGCATTCCCTCGTCTGATATAGTTGCTTATAAAGGACGCTCCCTACCGTGTCTTTCTCCTCCTCAGTGTTGCTATTCCTCATCATGGCCCTAGCTCCCTAGTGCCAAACTACACGACCGCCCCTACTTAGCGGCATGCAAGCCACCAGTCACCGTCGGCAAGCTAGTGCTCCACATCGATACACCTCACCAGTAGGTAGACAACACAAATCTATAGGTGACCAGGCTAGTACTCATCACTGTCGTTGCCGCGCGAGCACAATTCCGCAAAATCCAAAGGCAATGGTAATGCTTTCGCACCTCCCTTATGCATTGTTCTTGGATTTTTATTCCCTTCTTCACTCATCTAAGTATGAATGAAGCTTCCATCTGATTATTAACGAGCTCACAAACACATCCCCATAGTCGCTCCTTCACTAATTTAGGTGACAGCACCACCACTTCCATCACCATCCTTGCTCCATCAGATCCTCGTCAAGATGGACGAGGAGGCCCCCAACAAGAGGAATGAAGTGGCCATCATCATAGACCATGTATCGGTCCTCATCCTCAGTCGCCTCACCACCCACTCCTTATGCAGCCACAAGTGTGTCTATCATTCGTAGAATAGCCTCATCGTAGGATCCGAGTGCCGTAAGGAGCTACCCTAGATTCTCGCTGGATTCTTCTAACACAACTGGAAAGGAAAACGCAACTTCACTAGCATCAATGGTGAATACCCCTCCTTGTCCTTCTTGTCCTTCCACATTCAAGATGTTGTGATCTTTAAAGAATCTGTATGGGGCAAGGGTATTGTAGTATCCACATACAGGAAGGTGTGTTTGTTAACGGTTTTATGCACATGCTGGAGTTCACCTAGATAGTTGCTATTGATATGGCGGGAAAGACATGGAGGAAAATTCATAGGCCAATGGTGATGCAATCTCCATCCATAAAGCACAGGGTCAGTTGTGTTTATGTTCTGCTGATACTTTGAATATGTATGAGCTTTCAATCTAGATCCTTGAAGACTATGGTACCAGTAAATGGACATTGAAGCAAAAGGTGACCACGCTAGAGCTATTTGAAAAGAATATTGAAATTGGTACCAAGGTTTGTGATGCGGCCTATAGAGTGATTGCATTTCATCCAAAAATATAATTTGATTTTCCTTATTGGGGAGGACAAAACACTGCTTGCATAAGACATGAACCGTAGTAAAGTTCATGTCCTTGCCCGGACCATCGGCTATCCTAGAAGTACCTAGAAACTAATATGTATGAGCGGCGGACCTCACTATCTTCCTTATGTTCCCTTGTTCATGGAGTCATTAGCAGAGCAGTAATGGTGCATATGCTATATTTTGTTGTTACGCCATGCCTTTGTTCAGGTGGTAGTTATTTTGACTCTATATATAGGCCAATTTGGGCTTAGTAACTAGAGGAATGGTGTGTTGAATATTATTAATTTTGCTACTTTGTGCAAGTGGAGTCTGAGTGCTTTTGAACAATTTTCCTACATTGGCTAAGGGAGGAAGAAGAGCGGTTCCATGGTACATTGCCTACAAATTCGAAGGATGCACTAATTATATCCATTTTTGCCAAGCAAGCAGGAGTGCCACATAGGAGGAGCATAGCTATGTCATTTCGTTTTGTAAGTCTGTATAGATCAGTACCTTTAGTTTGCACTCTATGTACCGCTTGTGTTAGGATATTAGTTGAGAAAGATATTATGGTAAGCATCCATTGCTATTGTAAGAACATGATTTATTGATGCAATGATTATATCTATATGCTTTGTGTTCAATAAGCTATAAAGGGCCATTTATTGTTTTGTTATCATCACCACCATTGGTGGTGCAAACGTCCAACATTGTCGCTATACATATTATGCGATAGGGATCAAAAGTGTATCACCACCGAAACATTTTGGTAACCCGACACCAACTAAATGATCATCAAAGGCGGATCATGGTGCAAGGTGATGGTGACCATGAACTTTGTACTGATGGTTCATATGCTGAAGCGATGGTGATGTTTACCTCGATAGATGTCTCGACCGTCGAAGCGACAGCGAACCTACACTATAGACAGTCAGGTCGAAGTACAAGGCAAAAGTGATGGTGACCACTACATAGGCAGTTGATGTGTCCACACATGGTAGCCTCCACACAGGCGAATCATTTGCCAATGCGGCAGTGTTAGTGTATACCCACCCAAACTGGTCGTGCTCCAATGTAATGGAAGTAAGTACCTTATCATGGATGGATCATAAGCCAATACGATGGTGTAGCGTACACCCCAGTCAGTCTCAGATGCCGACGGTGAGGGCTATATCCATCATTGCCGATAGCTTACTGTCGAGGCCAAAATTGAACTGTGATGGGGGTTACAATATGGCTTGAAAGGTCTGAGTGTAGTAGTGAGAAGAAGCAGACTTAGAAATCTTTGAGGTGTGCTCTTGGATAATAAGTGTTGTGCTTGTCTTATGTTTCTTGGTGGGCTTCTCTAAAATAACATGGGCCCTTTTCTTAGCATTGACTGTGACAAGAGTGACCTCCCCAACATTATCTCCATTATCAAAAGAATTGTCGTCACCCATAGGATACTTAGTGGGGTCCTTAGTTGGGTGCTTAGCCTCTGTACCATCAACCTCATCTCCATCAAGGGGTATGATGGGGTTTGAACTCATAGGATTCCAATGATCTTGCTCCTCATTAACGATGTTGCCAAACATCACCTAGTCATCTTCATTTCGGATAGGCTTCTTGTTAAACTTGATGTCGACGTAGAATTTTTGTCCCATGATGAGGATGCACGTAGCAAGCTGGAAGGGTCTGCTCGATGGAGCTGCAGATCCGCCTAGCTTCAGCATAGGGGTGGTCGATCCTGTGCACTCCTCACGAGACATGCCAGTCAATTTGACCCTGTAATTGACAAGGTGAGAAACTTCATCAGTAATTAAGGGCGAAACTTGCCGGTGTTGCCAAATAGTTCCGAATGTGCGGCTATGAGAGCCGATATGAAAGGAGATCGACTAAATAGTTGATTCCAGCATATTTATGAGAATCGATCGGTTAAAGCTCATTGGGTTGCATAAGAAGAATCGGTTATCATTCAGGATAAATGTCATTATTTTCACAAATATTAATCAATGGCAATAAGATGTCAACAATGACTAGTTTGAGCTGAGCTAATGATTACAAGTAACCGAACCCATTTTTATATAAAGAAACAATTCAACATCATTTAACCATTTAATAAAGATAAATCTAATAAACATGTTAGATCTCATCTATCGCTATGACCAGTGGGGCATGAGGCAGAATCATGCAGGCTATAGAAATAATGATAGACTCGATGACCCTAATTCATTACTAATATCAGTGGGACATGAGGTAGAATCATGCAGGCCATAATACAATAATAAGATCATGGCGCTAACATATCTTTTAACATATCTTTACTTCAACAGCCTCGTGATGCGAATTGTTCGTGAAAGCACTCGATATCGGCTAAAGCAGCCGATTCAGGCATAGCGCACAGTTAAAGTCATGTCTTATTAGGAATAGATCTATCAAATAATGATCCCCACTCCACGGTGCTAACAGTGGGGTGTGAGATAGAATCACATAGGCGATGATAATGGGCCATGGAACGGTTCACGCTAGCCAATAAATCTACTCAAGATGCAACCAGCCTTAACCGCACGCTATGCACGATTCGGATTGGCATAAAACAGCCGATAAAACATAACTCATTGTTTAAGGTGTAGATTAGATCAATTCAGATTAGCAAACGATGGGCTAAACAAGATATAAGGCCGATCTAGATCAATCCCAATCGGGCAGAGTGATATTGCTATAATTAAATAAATAATGAAAGCATTAAGCAATATCGGTAACTTAATGAATCTACCAAAGGTTGCCATCCTAAGGTAGAGCCGATAACTTGACCTTGATCTAGTTCATGCAGTGGGGGTCGACACGATCGATGTAGCCATACTTGAACTAGGCAAGAGTCGATAACTAACTTATACCAGAGTCGCAGTGGAGGTCGACCGGATCGATGCAGCCGTACGAACAGAGGTACAAGCCATGATGGTACTCACAACAAGCAGTGGAGGTCGACTGGATCGATGCAGCCGTACTTGCTGAAGAACTCGCCGAGATCTACTCTACTCCTACTCCTAAGGGTGGCCGGAGCCGAAAAAGTAAATAACTGGTATATTGGATTGATTGTTGTTTACAACCTGCCGTGACCCTTTATTATTTATAGGGCTGCTGGACTTTGCGTACAAGAATAAGACTCTTCTACATACTTATATAAAAAGCTAATATGAATCTATTATTCCTTAATTAGTTTGGCCGTACGCACACCTGGGCGAAGCCATGCGCTGATCTGGTAACGTGTATGTATATGTGTGCTTCTCTCCTTGAACTTTATCTTGCATGCCCATCACGTTAGTAGCCAGGAGTTGTAATGTTCCCTGCACGTATGGACTGCACCTTTAATCAAGAAGCTTCACGTCCCCATCTAAAGATATATTGATTTATTTCCTTATGCAGTCCGACCAAACAATATTAAAATATTCCTTCCTCGTCAGTTGATCCGCTTGGCTTTGCACATGAGTCTTACCATATACAACTGGCCAAATATATTAATTGGCCATACTTACACGAATACCTCTCTCCTTGAACTTTATCTTGCATGCCCATCACGTTAGTAGCCAGGAGTTGTAATGTTCCCTTCATGTATGGACTGCACCTTTAATCAAGAAGTTTCACGTCCCCATCTAAAGATATATTGATTTATTTCCTTATGCAGTCCGACCAAACAATATTAAAATATTCCTTCCTCGTCAGTTGATCTGCTTGGCTTTGCACATGACTCTTACCATAAATAACTGGCCAAATATATTAATTGGCCATACTTACACGAATATCTATAATAGCACGTATATCCCCTTCACCTTAATCTTGCTAGCATCCACGTCAAGCATAGCTCGTATAGCACTTGGGCTCTCATCCTTTTCCATTTGCCTTGTCGGTTGCCTAATTATGCATCACGTATATGTAACAAACAAGATAGTAGGCACATCAGAACTTCGATATGTATAGGTGATGCTAGCTGTTTGACCTTTTGCTGCTTCCCATTCATTTCCAAGCACTGTTTTGTCTCTCAGATCGCTCAATGTGTATAGTTCCTCGTCAAAGCATTGTTTTGTCTCTTCTTATCCTACTTCTCAAAAGCTTATGTAGAGTTTTAGGTAGGGATAAAACATGTAGCGTACTTACCTCACATATATTGTAAGGTCAAATCCCGGATCCAATGAGAGAAATATCATACTCTTAGATCAAGATGTGCATGTGCGTGGAATATTTGGTGGCTAACCTAATTCTACTATGCTCTTTGAAATATATTTCTCTCTTGTAGAATATTTTTTGCGAGAACATGGGTTATCTTTATTCTCATTTCTTTTTCTTTTTCTCTTTTTTTTTTATTTTTGGACCTCTTTTGTGTCCGTCTTTTATATTTTGCATAACCCATGTCTCTTTTTACAACAACTTTTAAGAGAAATATTATCGAGAACTTGGAGCATGTATTCTGATAAAATCTAGCAAACATATCTTTGTCTTCTCCCAGTGTAGGAGTAGAACATTTTGAGGTGAATGAAAAACATATTTTTGCGTACTTCCAGTATAGAAGCAGCACATATATGTGGCGTGTACGTGATTTTGATCTTGGGAGCATGATAAATCTCTCAATAAGGGTCAAAAAGACTTGACAAAACTCAATAGAGAGCAAGCAACTTATATGAAAGGTTTTTAAATGAGACTAATATATGGCTCTGGTAGGAAATTCAACATCATTGAGGAAACAAGCTATTGATTTTGAATTTTTGTAAGAAAATTTTCCCAAGTACTTTGCAAAGAGAAGCAATGTTTCTTTCATCATACCATATCTCATTCATCAACTACTTAGATAACATGCTTTCCCTATGATAGGTTGTTCACAAGTAGTAGGAAAAGCAAGGAATAAAGAATATACGAACCAACCATAGAAAGGCATGTACCTCATATCTGTAGGTATGCTCCTTCACTCTGAGCCAATGGATGCCTCTGCTTGAAATTTTATAGACATTGGCTCCTTCCTTGCTTGTCGGCCATTAATTATATGTAGAGCAACAATCCAAGACTTGCAGACTGACAACTTCATGCCTTAAATTCTGAGCTGGCTCAAATAATATTTTATTATATTTACGTCAGCTTCATGGATCACTCTAAAGGACACAATGGATGAAGATTCCTCCAAATGTTAATTAGCCGATTATATTGCCTATTGCATCATCGACTTCAGTGGGCTATCAAATTATTCCCCACATGATGAGCCGATAAGAAGTAATATTTTTCATCTTTATGTATGTCTAGAATTTCTGGCCGTCGACTTTTAGCTTCCTTCCCTTTCCTCTTACCTGAGTAAGTCCGAACTCTTCGTCCAATCCAGATCTCATTTATCGAAGGGACGAGAATCGGCTTCAAGCTCGGAGCATCAAGAAAACCATTGATGAGAGTGAGGCATTGCCCGCCCAGCTTCTTGATCACGTCAACAAATCAACTGAAGAATTGGCTAGGCTTATTTGTTAAGGTGCGCAACTTCATAACGATGTCAAGAAAATCTGCGGCTAACTGCTAGCAAACTCAAATACAATCCATCCTCTGCCACTGATCATGCACCTCGTTGGCAGTTTCCGGATCTTCTGCCAACTGCTCTTTTGCGACTGACAAGGGTGCCGTGGTGATGCGGTCACAATCCATGCCTGGCTCTCCATCGGCTATGCCCCACATTGGGAAGAAAACTGAGTGCCAATAAGCTAGGAGCTGATGGAGAAATCCAACGTTTGTTTACTTTGGGTTCACCACCTCCATAAGAAAATATAGTTGATGTAGAGGAAAAGGCTCTCGGCCCTGTTTGCCAGCAACACGTTCTTGTTGTCGTCGTTGGCCGTGAGCTCCTTGACCTTGCTCTGCGGCAGCTTGTTGTGGCTGCTGCTAGCTTTGCGTCGCCGCACGCATATGGCAGCATCCACCCGGTTGGCCATTGCTGACACGTCGTATTCCGATGAGAGATCTAGCATGCCAAGCAGGAATTCCAGCGAGAACTTGTTGGCGTGATGCAATACACCGAGTTCACCGCTTGTCTATCCAGTCTTGGGGAGCATGGCTACGAACGACTCAGGCATCTCTATGTCGTCATGGACATCGCTGTTGATGGCGATAGCAGCCTTTGTGGATCTTGTTGGCGAAGTCGCGCCTCTGCTGAAGGTCCTTCTGCGCTTTTTCAGTAAGGCTGGCATCCGGGACGCAAGGCACCGACAGCCGCCATTTATCTTCATTCCGGTGAGCTGACCTCCCGAACGATGATGACATCCTTGATGATAATGATGAAGTGACCAAGCCGAGCAACCTTGTCCCGGCGACTGTTTACCAGAATTCGGCCTTTTGGAAGCTACCTAGAATGTCAATGGCGTCGAGCTTCCTGGTACGTATACATGACAGTAACTCATTCTCCGTTGCCGTGCTCCTAAACATATAATATCATATAGGGCCAATTCCTTTTTTCTTAATAGCCGATTCCACTCTTCACAAGATGCTGCTGCATAATGCCCTTCTGGCTTAATAAAAATAATAAGCTACTTCTCAAAGATCTCCTCATATATCTCGCTTCCTTCAGCTAATAGAGTCTGATGACCGTTTAAAGGGCTAGCTTCATTGGCTATTGGCATTGCTTCCCCGACAGTAGAGGACTAAAATATTCCACGGGCCAACGGCTATCTTTGTTTATTACCTCCACCGGCTATTTATCGTACCAAGAAACAGTAGCCGATGAAAGAATCCAAGATATAACCTGACGTATTAACTCATCATTTAAAATCTTATACTGACATCGGACAGGTGTCGTCACGAGTCTATCCCTGTGTTCACCAAATCCATCATTCAACCAATAATGCACGTATACAAGCAGTCATACACCACATACTTGGATATATGGTGCTGTGCAACCTGGCATACCATTATCATCCAGCCAGGTGTATTTTTGTATATTTGGTCTTTGAGCCGATGGAAGCGAACGAATAGTCGATGGAGGTGAACGTACGTGCCTCTTCTTCTGGTGTGAAATTTTTCAGGCTATTTTAGGCTCTGCCGATGGTTTCGGCAATTTACATCTTTCTTTGTACAGGTGGCCTTTATTATAACTGGTCCTTCTTGGGGGTGAGCTCGGCCTTGATCTTGTCTATTTCCTTGTCGAGGATTTGGAATGCCTTGGTGAGCGCGCTGTCGGGCAGCTCACAGGTAGCTCCGAAGAACGTCATGGCAACGAAGCCGACGTCGAGCGTGCCGTAGAGGATGAAGATGAGTCCGGCGCGTGGGCGTGTGTGCGGCGGGTTTAGGCCCCCCGACGCGTAGTTGATGCGGGAGATCGAGACGCCGAGCGTGCTCATCCCAAGGATCTTCTCGCTGTTGGTTGGCGTGATGAGCTGATCATTAGGTTTGGCCATGACGTTGGAGAAGAAGTCTTTAGCAGTGGCCGCTTTCATGTTGTATGGGACCCTTTCATCTTGATCTTGCCTTGTATCTGACATATCGTGACAAATGATCCGATATTTTTAGCCATGTAATATGCTTTATCATCGGCTTTTGTTTCGAAATTCGGATTATAGCTCTGAAAATCACAGTATATGGAAGCATTTTTTTCATGAAAATCCTTGCATGCAGAACTACGTATTGTACATGTACTCGGTTTAGTCGATGCAATATCAATAGCCGATAGCGGAGCAGAGGGCAGATCCTCGAGAAACCAAAACATGAATAGTTCCTTTGTCTGATATTTCTCTTCACATGCTTCCTGAAATCGGCTATCGTACGTAAGGCCTTGAACTTTGTAGTAAGTAGCTGATTCCAAATATTATTATAATATTTATTACTATCCTCTCGCCTATTTGCTGCTCTCTGCCGGATGTGAAAGCAAAGAACCATGAAAAGTCTCATTGGCCTGACACTTTGATCATCCTTTTGAGCCGATGAGCACCCTTGTGATTTTCCCATCGGCCTGATGCCTTAAGGCCTGGTTTGGTCATTTTATCAACAGTAACCGATGAAACTGAGCCAATAGTCGATTCCTCTTCCGAGCGTCTTCAGGTGGCCACTTCTGTATTCCCACCGGTGTAATTTATTTCCTGGATAGCTGACCGCATCGGCTGTTCCATAGGTCGATGTCTCAACCACTTTTTATATATATATATATATATATATATATATATATATATATATATATATATATATATATATATATATATATATATATTAATCACCAGATCATCAATGCCGTATATTCCAATTTCCTGATCGACGACTCATCTCTTTCTGGTTTTGGAGCCAATAATAAAATAGTCGATGGTCGCTTATCGGCTGTCAGGTTGCCTTGCAAACAATATATATATATATTTTCCTCCTGAGCGGTCAGGACCTCGTTGGCTTCATGAGCAGACAGTTCTGACTTTGTCCGAGAGACTTCTGAATTTGCTTCTCATCTCGGCTGCATCGTGTAGATTTATGCCATCACGGATGAACAGAGCCGAAGCAGATAACTTGCCTTCATTGTCTGCTTTATTCTTATGGCCAAATTAGCAGTAGCAAATTAATGCCGCCTAAACGAACCCAAGTCTGGTTGACGTGCCGAGTACTGAGCCGATTGAACATGCCATGATTTGGAAGATTATAAAGCATCTGACTTCCGATCAAACATTTGTGGTCTCATTGGGCGTGCCAGAAATGTCTGTTGACACAGAATTTTTATCCCGTGCCGAGGACACACGCAGCAAGCCGGAAGGGTCTGCTCGATGGAGCTATAGATACACCTAGCTTTAGCACAGGGGTGGTCGATCCTGTGCACTCCTCTCGAGACGTTTCAGTCAATTTGACCCTGTAATTGACAAGGAGAGAAAGTTCATCAGTAATTAAGGGCGAAACTTGCCGGTGTTGCCAGACAGTTCTAAATGTGCGGCTATGAGAGCCGATATGAAAGGAGATCGACTAAATAGTCGATTCCAGCATATTCATAAGAATCGATCGGTTAAAGCTCATTGGGTTGCATAAGAAGAATCGGTTATCATTCACGATAAATGTCATTATTTACATAAATATTAATCAATAGCAATAAGATGTCAACAATGACTGGTTTGTGCTGAGCCAATGATTACAAGTAACCGAACCCCTTTTTATATAAAGAAACAATTCAACACCATTTAACCGTTTAATAAAGATAAATCTAATGAACATATTAGATCTCATCTATCGCTATGACTAGTGGGGCATGAGGCAAAATCATGCAGGCCGTAGAAATAACGATAGACTCGATGACCCTAACTCATTACTAATATCAATGGGGCATAAGGCAGAATCATACAGGCCGTAATACAATAATAAGATCATGGGTCTAACATATCTTTTAACTTATCTTTACTTCAATGGTCTCGTGATGCGAACTGTTCGTGAAAGCACTCGATATCGGCTAAAGCATCCAATTCAGGCATAGCGCACAGTTAAAGTCATGCCTTATCAATAATAGATCTATATAATAACGATCCCCACTCCACGGTGCTAATAGTGGGGTGTGAGGCAGAATCACACAGGCCATGATAACGGGCCATGGAACGGTTCTCGCTAGCCAATAAATCTACTCAAGATGCAACACGCCTTAAACGCACGCTATGCACGATCAGGATTGACATAAAACAGCCGATAAAACAAAACTCATCGTTTAAGGTGTAGATTAGATCAATTTAGATTAGCAAACGATGGGCCAAACAAGATATAAGGCCGATCTAGATCAATCCCAATCGGACAGAGTGATATTGCTATAATTAAATAAATAATGAAAGCAATAAGCAATATCGGTAACTTAATAAATCTATCAAAGGCTGTCATCCTAAGGTAGAGCCGATAACTTGACCTTGATCTAGTTCATGCAGTGGGGGTCGACTGGATCGATGCAGCCATACTTGAACTAGGCAAGAGTCGATAACTAACTTATACCAGAGTCGTAGTGGACGTCGATCGGATCGATGCAGCCGTACGAACAGAGGTACAAGCCATGATGGTACTCACAACAAGCAGTGGAGGTCGACCGGATCGATGCAGCCGTACTTGCTGAAGAACTCGCCGAGATCTACTCTACTCCTACTCCTAAGGGTGGCCGGAGCCAAAAAAGTAAATAACTGGTATATTGGATTGATTGTTGTTTACAACCTGCCGTGACCCTTTATTATTTATAGGGCTGCCGGACTTTGCGTACAATAATAAGACTCTTTTACATACGTATATAAAAAGCTAATATGAATCTATTATTCCTTAATTAGTTTGGCCGTACGCACACCTGGGCCAAGCCATGCGCTGATCTGGTAACGTGTACGTATATGTGTGCTTCTCTCCTTGAACTTTATCTTGCATGCTCATCACGTTAGTAGCCAGGAGTTGCAATGTTCCCTTCATGTATGGACTGCACCTTTAATCAAGAAGCTTCACGTCCCCATCTAAAGATATATTGATTTATTTCCTTATGCAGTCCGGCCAAACAATATTAAAATATTCCTTCATCGTCAGTTGATCTGCTTGGCTTTGCACATGAGTCTTACCGTATATAACTGGCCAAATATATTAATTGGCCATACTTACACGAATATCCATAATAGCCAAACAAGCAAGTCTGATGATTACGTATACACGTATATCCCCTTCACCTTAATCTTGCTAGCATCCACGTCAAGCATAGCTCGTATAGCACTTGGGCTCTCATCCTTTTCCATTTGCCTTGCCGGTTGCCTAATAATGCATCACGTATGTGTTACAAAAGATAGTAGGCACATCAGAACTCCGATATGTATAGGTGACGCTAGCTGTTTGACCTTTTGCTGCTTCCCATTGATTTCCAAGCATGAACGATTCCATCGTATATATCTCATCGACTCTTAAGTCATAGTCATTATCGGAGATTTTCTTCTTTTTTACGTCACTAGCCGCTTCCTTCCTGATTACCAAATTTTGGTGTCAACACTTGCCAACACCAGGAATTTCCTAAAAATGTTAGGAGGTTACAAATAAGAATTTTTTTTTGAAATTCCAAATAGCAACATATGTACGTAGCATTATAAATAAAACTCACCTTTGTTATCTTCTTCCACCACTCAAGGTCCATGTTGATCGTTCCCGTATTCCAATTGAATCCAACCCCAGTTTGCTTCCTCATTCACTTCTGCCATGCAGTGTAATCCCTTCTCAACTTGTCCCATTTGTTTTTTAGTTGCTGCTTAGACAATCTTATTCTAGTGGACTAACAAAACCTCTCAGATACATCAGCAAAGCCTACATTATTCAAATGAGTATTTGGCCGATTCCCTTTTCTAACTTGTTCGGCGAACAAGTTACAAACATGCGAGGTATAACTATCAACCCAGTCCATAGCATCACCCTGACATTAATTTCCCACAATTCTTTCATCACCCAAATCAAGATTTCCCCACAATGGTATTATTGCTGCAAAAAATTGGAAGAGATATGTATACCTATAGCGATCCTCAATTTCCACGAAGGGAAATTCACAGATATGATTTACAAAATGATAGTCCCAAAGGATCATTCCATAACATTATCAGTCAACAGCTGATATCACAAGTTCATACATCGAATACCTGTCTTAGAAGTACAAATGAAAGGTTTATCATTTATTACATCGCCACTTCGCTGAATCATCAGAATTCAAATAGCATCCAAAATAGCATCGCAGCGAGACATCTAAGTTGTGGAAGGATCTTCTTCTTCTCCAAACTTGAGCATAGGACGAACACCTCTAATCCTCCTCTCCATCGGGCTGGTCGTCAAACTCAATACCTGCCAAATATCTCTCAGTATGGTTTGTACTGGCCACTGGCTCCCACCCTATGCTGTTGCGTTGCTTTGAGGTAGTGGAAATGCAAGGATAGAGCAAAAGAACATATTGTGGCCATAGTTTTTCCTAAGCGTAGTTCATTAGTATTTTATAAGTATTCCACAAGTTTTAGTTCCATCTCATTCACACACAATCTCTCATCCACATCACATCTCTCCACACACTCTCTCTCAGCGGCAAGGACAACTCCCTCTCACACCTTGCTCCAACAGCTCATGCCGGATCCACACACATACCCAAGGGAAGGTAGAAAGGACTCCTCTCTCTAGCCAAGTGAAGCAGTAACATAGGAAAGGTCCATAGCCATGAAAATACGGCATATGTATTGATTGATCAACCAAAACTCTACAGAGGTTCTACATCCAACAGATATGCCATCATTAGCGGTGCCCTACCTAGGTCGATCTGTGCTTACATTTTAAACCATGGTGATACCATCCTACCACTCAGCCTTGAGGCACCCCGGATCAAACACCGGAATGTTGAGACTATGAAACGTAAATACCGGGCCAAGGGCAATACGCACCTAGAAAGTATAGGGTTCCAACACCCTCACCTCCCACACTATTGTTGGCAGTCCTTAATGATCAAATCCAACCGCCAACTCAAGTCTAAAATAGGTGAAATTAAGCAAACTTATACACATATGCTTTTACTATTGACATAGTTCCACTTGTATTGCAAGCTTACTATTTTGCAGGACTCATATTTCAATACAAGGGAATTATAATCAAAATACGCCATACATCAAAGCGCAAAGTAGATCATTTGCAAAGAAGGAGAAGAAGGCCCATCCAAATGCCAAATCTGGGCCAAGCACCGGCGTAGACATGGCCCAGGCCACCCAGCAACTAACTAGAGAAGGACGGTAGCCAGGCGCACCAACTAGGGTGCCCTACCACCACCTCTCAGGCCCACGTTGCTCAGGTGGTATCATTAATGCTAGGGGAGGTCGGTTACATAGGGGTTTCCATGTATAGCACACCAAACCGATCTCACACTAGTATAAGAAGAAGGGTGGAGCTGTCCTTCAACACACACACACCATTTGGAGCTACACACCTCACTACTACCTCTTGTATTTTTACTTTTAGTAGCATTTGGAGTTAGGCAAGAAGCTTCATTGGAGAGCTTGTACCTTGGAGGATTCTTGGTATGAATAATACAAAGAGTTAACTTATGTTCTTACTCTAACATTATCAATATAGCTTTACTTATGAACTATACTATAGTTCTAATGTTATAATCTTGACATATGAACTAGCTTATAGTTTGTGTGTTATGATCTTAACAAGTGCAACTTTATGCTTAACCATTCATATGACTTATATGAAAAGAATTAAAGCTAAGTTGAGGTTGCGGATCATCATGCCTTCGGGTGTGCCCATGTCCTATGCTTGTCGATCCGTAGGGTCAGGGTCCTGGGGGATGTGGGTAGTTTCTGTGTAATCGAGCATGGCACCCGGGTACATGGGAGCAGGTGAATACATTTCCTACTCTTCGGTTGAGGGGTAGGCGGCAGGTGGTGATAGCCCTGTCCGTCCCTCGTAATCCCCTACATTCAGGTAGGGTATAGGAGTCTAAATCATCACATGAGATTGCTAGCAGACTAGTACTTAGTGGCCTCCTAACCTATCTTACACTTTGTTCTAACTCTAATCATGTATTTTGTATGATCATCAATTGTTCTTTGCACAGCTATATTAAAACATGCCTGCTCCACTTAGAATCATTCTTTTATTCTTTGTTTTCCTTTTATCCTTGAGGTTGGCCCAAGTGTGTGTCCACTATCCAAAATATGCCATTTTTATCCCTGTTATAAACTATTGGTTTACTATGCAAGTATGTAATCTTGTTCATATCCATGCTAGACTCTTATACCTTGCCCTCCTTTGGGACAATATAAATAATGATACCCTGAATACTTCCAGGTGAAATGCTACAATGATAGATCCATGTGCTTGTGGATATTAATTTTGTAATCATTAAGAACAATTGTCAATGGTGTTTCTTGGCGTAGTCACTCAGAAACTCAAATCTTAGTGATTGCGTTAAGAAATGCCAACAAGGATTTCTGGCGCCATTGTCGGGGAGGGCATAGGTGAAAAGAATCTAGTAGGACATGATCATGATCACATGCATGTAATGGTATCCATAGTTTATGTAGGCTAACTCTGCTTGTTTTCTTCCTATTGTGGATGAAAATAGGATAGTGTATGACTAGTTACAACCTGTCGAAAAACTACACCGATAATCCAGAGGCACTCCTAAGAATAGGTCCTGTACCAATTCTTCCTTTGCTACTCTACTCGCAAGTGAACCAATCACCCCTACACCATCCACTACTATCGCTATGGCTTAGACACTCCGTGACTACTCCACCCTCGTTGTTGCCAACGTGCCCGTTGGGCCCCCTGTAAACACGGGCAATGGAAACTTTGAGTTGCTATTGAAGGTAGTTAACATTCATCATAAACCATCAATATAACTTGTATAAATGGCTAAAAAGGATCACCAATGTAGACTTAGGAGTTTAAACTAACAAATTCCATGAGTTTTGGTGAATCTATGTTTTTAGCAGGATTTAATCAGAAAACCACCATGGAGGACCTATTGGTCAAAAGAAATCACAGAATTCCGCCGCGTAATCAACATAGGAAGACTCTAGAAGACTTCAGAAGGCAAATCACCAAAGTGGAGCCTGTGCCCCTGACATGTGGGGCCAGCTGGCCTATGGGCACCCCTGTCATCCTCTACGTTAGTTCTCCACAACCTTAAGGATTGCATCTCAGTCGTTTATTCAAGTCGGTTTGATCCGAGGGCTCAGGATTGATGCTCTGGCCTATATATACCTACCTGCACCCCCCTCTAGGGCATATATTGGCAT
Organism: Miscanthus floridulus; assembly: GCF_019320115.1. Lineage (NCBI taxonomy): Eukaryota > Viridiplantae > Streptophyta > Magnoliopsida > Poales > Poaceae > Miscanthus > Miscanthus floridulus. The sequence continues at coordinate 45,849,515 of NC_089595.1, forward strand.
TTGATCCTGAGAGCTAAAAGCCAGAAACCCTATTTCATATGTCCACCAGGATCTAGTCTTGTATTAGAGATAGTGAGATAGAGTGACAGGGAAGAGTTTGGAGGAGTCCTAGCCTGTCGATGCTGTCTCTATGTCTTGTACCCTGACAGAATCAAGTTCTTCTTGAGCTTGCTTCTTAGATTTCTCTGGTAATCAACTTCTAATTCAAGTAAGCATCTTGTTTATATTGTTCTTTAGGTTTGCGACTCTCTTTTGAGTACTTTAATCCTTGTAGCTCCTAGGTTAAAATATTATTCATAGTGCAAGCATAGTCTTAGACTTGGTTACTCGTGGATGTACACTATTTTCCAGATCGGTGGTAGCTCACGAGGGTGACTCTTATAGCCTCGTTGAATCCTTTGTAGTCCACCTCCCGTTAGTAGGCCTAGCAGGACATTGTTGCTATAGAAAACATACTCTGCCTATGTTTTCTCTAGTAATATCCCCAGAATTGAACAATAGAAGACAAAGCTTACCGAAGTCAGAACTAGTTGACCCTAGCAGTTGTTGGTATTTATTAACATATCACTTGTTTTAATAGCCACCTATTATAAACCTATATCTCCTAACATTACTTTACTAGGTTGTCATCCCTAGTGATGATGCTAGAGATGCTTGTTGGTACTACATGGCTTTACAACTAGAATAATACTAAGTAGTTCTTTATTAATGTATGTGACTAGGAAGAATATATAAATATATGAATCAAAAGTGTCTGCAAGCATATAGATAATTATACCATTGTAGCACTTCACCTGGGAGTATTCTAGGTATTGTTATTTTTGTTTTTACCACAGGGAAGGTCTAGCATGGACATGTATTGATAACTTATGCTATTGATGGAGAAATAAACCATAACCAATGTTCTATTTATAACAAGGGTAAGTCATAGGATAAGATATATGATAAGTATTGACTAATAATAATGATAAATCACTCAGAGTACTCCTTTCTATGGCATTAGCATGGTCAGGTAGAATATTAGAGTAATAATTCCTAAGTCATTCTTAATTATAAGTCAAAGCATACATTGATTAGTGCAATTATACCTAGTAGTCATCGCTAAGATCATCTTCATATCTACACATATGGGATATTACTAAGGAAGATTAAGAACAGAGTTTGTTCTTCCTTCGTAATAGGACCCTATGTGCGCCTATATTCGGGGAGTGGACTACAAAGGACTCAACGAGAGTGTCAAATCCACGATCTACCACATGACCTAGAATATAGGGTGTATCCGTAGGTAAACAACGTATGAGCACCATGCTTACACAATGTCGACCACTCACCCATGGTACCTTAGAGTGAGTGCTATATGAACTTATGCATGAACATGATGATAATCCAACTATACTAAGCATAGAATCAAAGTAGACGATGAACATTATAACAAAGAAAATGAATAAGATGAATACTAATATTGTCATAACAATTGTAACTAGCATATAAAAATAATGGAGGTACAAAAAAGAGGGGGTACAAACATTATACCAAACCACGCTGTTGACAAGATCGGGAATCCAAGTGAAGCATGCTTTCCTCCCTCTAGGCCTAGCCTAACTAGCTATTCCCTATAATATGGTGGAGCTCTGAGGATGATTAGGGTTTTTGTCTACTCAAATGACTTGATGACTAGAGTTATGATGCTTGGGGGTGGCAGGGGCTGGTATATATAGCCCGGAGCGTCCAACGTGAGCCCTTGGATCAAAGCGACTTAAAGGACGATGTAGATGCTACCTAGGAGGCGGTGGAGAACTGACATTCGAAGGAGGGCTAACATGTGGGCTCAGGGGGTCGGGCGGCCTGTAGGTGGGACCGACCGACCCCACTTGGCAGCCTCTGCCTCTCTACCTTGGTGTGGAGTCCTCTCGAGTCTTCTAGAGCCTTCTAGTGTCTGTTTTGCTATGGATAAGCACGATTAAATTTGACATGTAGGTCCACCTTGATGGTTTTTTGAATAAACCCTACAGAAATACAAATTCACCAAAACTCATGGAATTTATTAGTTTAAACCCCTAGACCTTCATTGGTGATTTTTATAATTATGCCCTTATGCATGTTATTTTGATGGTTTATAATGGTTGTTAACTACCGTCAACAAACTCCCCCAAACTTATCCTTTGCTAGTCCCTTAGCAAAGCTAAACTTAGTAAATGGATCAGGAGTTTAAGGATTTTTAAAACATTGACGCAACTCCTCAAAAGTACACATGCGTTCAAACAAGAATTCTCCTCTAGATTAGAATGAACCAATCTGACTTTCAAACTTACCCATATTACCTTCAACCATGGGGCTTCTCAGCCTTCACTTGGGTCTTGAGCAATTGAAAGACAGAACAATCAAGTCAAGCACTATGTCTCAAGTTCTTTGCTCAACCATTATTCCAGAGTTTTTATAGATTTTTAAAATAAAACTCAGAGCTTCCATTGTATGATACTCCCAAGTCTCTCAATATATGTGGTATTTGTGGATCCTCACAAGGCAAAAGTGATGTTATGCCTTTCTTTCTTCCTACAACTAAAGCTTATGTGGAGCTCATAGGAGTGAAGAAAGCATAAAAGAGCATACTTGTAATACATATATTGTAAAGTCAAACCTCGGATCTAAAGAGAGTTGAGTCTTACAATCAAATCAAGATGTGCATGTGTATGGATGTATGGTGGATATATTTGGTGGCTAATATATTTCTACTATGCTCCTTGAAAACATATCTCTCTTTTGAAACTTGAAACCAACTTTGCAAGAGAACATGGGCTATTTTATTCATCTTTTCTTTTTCTTTTTTTCTTTTTTCAGGTGAGAATCTAAGTACCCATTGTTTTCAATATCTCGGACACTTGTCCATTTTTTCTCAACTCTTTTTTTCCTTTTCTCCTTTTTTTATGAATATCTTTTGCATATCCCCATGCCTCTTTTCTGCAATAAAACTTTTGAGAGATAGCAACAAGAACTTGGAGCATTTATTTGGTGGATATCCTATCAAGAATTTTTTTGGTGTTTTCTCCCAGTGTAGGAGTAAAACATTTTTGGGTGGATCTAGATGGAATGGCATGTTGTTGCGCCTACCCCCAGTGTAGGAGTAGTGAATATTTGGGTGGTGTGTATGTGATATTGATTTTAAGAGCATGACAAACCTCTCATAAGGGTCAACAAAGCTTGACTAAACTCAATGCAATGCAAGCAACATATATGTGGAAGTTTTCCTAATCTAAATATTATACATGGCTCTGGTAGGAATTCAATCTTTGTCATACATGAGCTCATCATGTAGGATTTTTATGTTTTCAAAAGATAAATCTCCAGAACTTTAGTATCACTTGGAACAAGATAAATAGCAGCTCAGACCTTCTCATATCATATCTGTGAATTACCTAGACTTAGATCAAGCATATGCTACCCACAAGTTTCAAGTTCAGAGTAAATTCTTATATCAAAATAGTTGTATCCAAAACTTGAGAGAATTCAAGGCTGAAAACTAGGTACTTAAAAGGAATTACAATAGAGCAACTATTCATCATTTCTATTGCAAGAGATTATTCTCAGAGTCCTTTTATTTAGCTCAAACTTAAAGAAAACTTAACACACCTTTTATTTTGTGTTTCATTTTTGAGATCACACCTTACTATTATATATAACTAGCTAAGATAATTTTTTATTTTGCTTTTAGTTTGTTATGCATCTTTTTGTTTCTTTAGCAAATATGAAGCAAACTTAAAAATAATAAAACCCAAAGGAAAAGAAATACTTATCTAGATACATGGGGATGCTCCTCCCCCAGGCTGAATGTTGTCATGGTCTTTCTTAGAGTGAGTCTACTAGCAGAAGTCTTTCTCATTCATCCAGAAGTTATGTTCCTCATACAACAAGTGTAGCAATAGTTCAGGAAAATATACTTCAGATGGATGGCTTTACTCTTGATCATCCTACAAAATACTCTAACAAGAACACCAAAACTCATGGCACAAATTTGGATAAGGGGTTAGCAGTCAGCCATTCAGAGATTTGTTGAAATTGGGGGTTTAGATAGATTTCCTAATTGGCAAAGTTCTAGCAGGATGTCTATTTAATATTTTTGGATTTTCTTATTTATATAATGTAGATGGAAAATGTACATGCATGGTATATATTTTTTTTATGGCACCATAGTGACTATTCCCGTGGGTGTTTAACACTGTAAAATTACTCATGTGGGGCTTAGGATTTTTATAATACAATGATGTAATGTAGTCATGAAACTTTTTATCTTCCTTTTCTAAATGCAATGCGAATGCAGAAAAATGAATATGCTAAAGTGAAAAGTAATTCATGCAATACTAAAAAGTAAATATGGATAACTACCGATGTTGCCTCACGACCAGGGTTCAGATTTTTTAGTCCTCCAGTCAGAACTTGGCTGCAGAAAAGTTCTTCACTCTTCGGGTGCATCATCTGGTCTTAACGATGGAGACCTAGATGCCTGCACATCTTGTGATTGTGTCTCTAATGGTGATGTTACCTTCTCTTTCCATACCTGCTTGGTCCGTGGACTTGACTTAGGTGGAGTAGGTTCATCTTTCATAACTTCTTTTGGTTCCTCATCTTCCTCCCAACTTTTCTTTGGGGATTGATTCTTTTGGTTTTGTGATGATCGACATGTCCTCTAGGAGCGGGTCTTCTTGGGCTGCTCATAAGTGGTATAACTATTAAAATAACAACCTACCTTCTCTTTAGGGAATTGGAAGTAGACTTGTCCAGATCCAACATAGATGATTGCATTGGTAGTGTTGAGGAATGGTCTTCCAAGGATGATGGGCGTATTGTCTTCTTCTTCACCCATGTCTAGAACCATAAAATCAGCAGGGGTAAACTGATCATGTATTCTTACCATGACATCTTTCGCTATTCCCTCTGGTAATCAGATTGATTGATCCGCTATCTGCAATTGCATATATGTAGGAAACAAAGGTTCATCACTAAATAAGTATTCATACGTTTCCTTGGACATTATGTTGACACCTGACCCAATGTCACAAAAGGTCTTATGGAAGATTCTTTATCCAATGGTACACTCAATCATGGGTATGCCTTAGTTATCCTTCTTAGGAAGGAATGGTGAAGCGAGGAGGCGGTCGTACTCTGATCGGAGTGTGTTGATCATATTGACTAATTCTTCTTGAGACTGCCTAGCCTTGTTCTTCCTCCTTCTCCTATTCTTCTTCTTGGTTACTGTTGTCTCTTCGAGCTGGTACAACATTTGTGGATGTCCAGGAGATCACAAGATGCGGTTCTTGAAACAAAACTTTTCCTTTTTATCCTTGATTGTAAAATAGATCTTGGCACTGTCCACGTAGATGATGGCTTTTGCCGTGCTTAGGAAAGGTCGGCCCAAAATAATGGGTGCCCTTATATCTGCACCTGTTTTCAAAACCACAAAGTCTATGGGAACATATGATTGTCCAACTCAAACAATGGCATCTTCAAGAACTCCCTTAGGGTAACAGAGTGACTGATTTGTAAGTTGCAAACGCATATTTGTGTATAACAAAGTATCTCCATTAATTTGATCATAAATTACCTTAGGCATGATGTTGATACTTGCTCCGAAGTCATAGATAGCTTCTTGAAAAATGTGAGGTCCAATGGCGATAGGGATGGCAGGTCTTCCTAGATCGCTCTTCTTTTCTAGCAAGGTATAGTCTATCCACCTTCTCGTCAATGGTTGTATATAGTAATATGCTACATTGTGAATATTGACATAGATTTGTAGTTTCTAGATCTTCCGGTTGGCCTAGAATCTTACCTTTGTCAGACAGAGGAACAACAGTAGCCAACTAAGCTATTTATGATTCTATCATTTTATGAAAGCTATGCTAGTTCTTAATGGTAGAAGCAAAGCTATCCATTCTATTATTTATGTTCTCTAGAATTTTATCATTGATAGCTACCTTTCTAGATAATCCCTCCATAAGTTTGGATTGGCTAGCAATTAATTCCCTCAAGGGTGGTTGATTGAAATTATTACCTTGAGGGTTACCTTGGTAGTTCGGTCTCTATTGCTGGTTCCATCCTTGATTCTATTGAGGATGAAAGTAGTTGTTGTTGTTGACAAAGTTCACATCCTCTTAGGTTTTAGGATAGCTATTCCTTGAATGCCCAGTGTTTCCACACTCTTCACATGTCATGCAAGAATCATGAATGTGCATGACGTCTTGCTTCTCATTGGCTCGATCTTCAAGCTTCTTCATCAGTAGATCCATCTTTGCAAATAGCATGTCTACCTCCTTGAGTTGATCCATACCTCCACCTCTCTTGCGTGCCTGAAGACATTCTTCATTCCAACCTTGGTTGGAGGCCATCTTCTCCACAAGAACTGTTGCAGCTGGTATGGTGAGTGATAGATATGCACCTATTGGTGGTCTTTATTGATCAAATCCGACCGCCAATTAAGACACAAAAAGAGGAGAAATAATCAATCTTAAACACATATGCATTTACTATTAATCAAATTCCACATGTATTTGGTGAACATTATTTTGTAGGTCACAAACACAAATGCATGGAATAATTCACCGAAAGGTGCTTTTCGACGCTGATTTGCGCAAAGGAACAAGGGAGACACTCATCAAATTAATTCAACTGTGGCAAGGCACCATGGGGAAGCATCCTGGTCTAGCCCATGGCCTACCACATGAAGGCAGTGGTGAGCGGCCATGGTCAAGGGGAGGCCGACCCCCTATAGGCGCTTCTCAGCCACCCCTTGCTATGGCGGCGGCATGGGAGCATGCTAAGGCAGTGGGAGCCAGGGACATGCCAAGAATAGGCTCCAAGCACTGCCTAGTTCCTGTATTAATAGAGGGGTACCCCCTCTCATAACACACACTTCACTTGAGCAACACCTCACACACCTCACTCTCTAGTAGTTGTAGTTTTACTTTTTAGTAGCTTTAGAGCAAGGCAAAGCTACATTGGAGAGCTTGGCTCTTTGGAAGAAGAGACCTTTGGGTATGAATAGAGATATGAGTTCTTCCAAAGTTACGCTCTCATATGATATTTAAAGTCATACTTGTGAACTAGAGTATATTTATTATATTATAATCTTGATATATTAACTATTCTTTAGTTTATGTGACATGAATGTAGCACATATAACTTTATGCTTAAACACTCATATAACTTATATAATTGGAATTAGAGCAAAGTTGAGGTAGCAGTTCATCGCGTCGTTAGGTGTGCCCAAGTTCTTTACCTGTCGATCCATAGGGTCAGGGACCTAGGGGGATTTGGGTAGTTTTTGTATATGCAAGCGTGGTGCTTGGGTATGGAGAGACAGGTGAATGCATTGTCCCTTTCCACGGTTGAGAGGTAGGCGGCAGGTGGTGACAGCCCTATTCGTCCCTTGTAATCCCCCACGTTCGACTGGGGTGTAGGAGTCCAAATTGCCACATGAGGTTGCTGGTAGACTAGTACTTGGTGGCCTCCCGACCTACGTCACACTTAGCCCTAATACTAATTATGTAACTTGTATGATAATTAACTAATCTTGTATGACTATACTAGACTAATGCCTGCTCGACTTAGGATTATTGTTTTATCTTTCTTTACTATTTTATCCTTTGAGGAATGCCAAGTGTGTGTCCACTATTGTGAGAATACCATTTTTACCCCTACTATAAACATTGGTGTACTTGCAAGCATTATTATTCAAGTTCATATCCATACTAGACTCTTAATCAAATGACTTCCTTTGGAAAAATCAAAATTATGATACCCTGAATACTTCTAGGTGAAATGCTATAATGATAGCTCCGTGCTCTTGTAGATAAATATCTAAAATTTTTAAGGAACTATCATGGCTATTACTTAGTGGCATTGCTAATCATTAGTGATGACGCTAAGAAATACCAACAAGCATTTCTAGCGCCGATGCCGCGGATGGATTCTAACTCCATACTTGGTGATTGCGTTTAGAAATGCCAACACACCTCTAGTAGTAGCATCCATAGTTTCACGGATACTGTTGGTCAACCCATGGTAGAAAGTCTACCTGAGTAGCCAATTCTCCATCCCATGATGAGGACATTCTGCAATGTAGTCTTGAAAGCGTTCCCATGCCTTAAGGACAGATTCATCATGTTGCTGTTGGAAACTTGAGATTCTCCCACGTAGAGCATTGGTCTTGCCTATGGGATAGAACTTTGCTAGAATGGCAGTGGAGCAGTTATCTCATGTAGTATTTCTATCTTTGTTGGCGTAGAACCATTGCTTTGTCTTCCCCAAGAGTGAGAATGGGAAGAGGCGAAGTAATATGGCATCTTGGGTTACTCCTTTGATGGTGAAAGTGCTACAGATCTCTAGGAAGTGTTGGATGTGCACTCGCATCTTCATGTGCCTCACCACTAAACTGGCTTGCTTGGACCATGTTGATGAGGGCTAGGTTGAGCTCGAATCCATTATCTCCGACATTAACTGTTGGTCTAGTACAGATGTTGGCCGTAGTTGGAGCAGAGAATTCACGGAGAGTCCTGTTAGCCATAGCTTCAAATTCAGGTGTTAAGCTTTGCCTTATATGGTTGTCTTCCGACTTTAAAGCTAGAACTTTGTTGAGTTTAGCTCTAGTCCTCCTGATTAATGCTTCTAGATCTTCAATGTAGTTTGTCGGAAGGTCAAAACTGGTCATACATTACCCTACATAAGATACACAAGTAGACAAAACAATGGTAAGCCTGTTTGAGTAGAGGTCAATGGTTATCTTCGATCACATCAATAAGTATAAGTTTATCAATACTTCCTTTGCCTAGCTACCTTCCTAGGCAGCGGCACCAAAAATGCTTGTTAGTATTTATTAACTTGTCACTTGTTTTAATAGCCACCTATTATAAACCTATATCTTCTAACATTACTTTACTAGGTTGTCATCTAGAGAGATGATGCTAGAGATGCTTGTTGGTACTACATAGCATTACTACTAGAATAATACTATGTAGTTCTTTATTAATGTATGTGACTCGGAAGAATATATAAATATATGAATGAAAACGGTCTGCAAGCGTACAGATAATTATATCATTGTAGGACTTCACCTGGGAGTATTTTAGGTATCGTTATTTATATTTTTACCATAGGGAAGGTCTAACACGGACATGTATTGATAACTTATACTATTGATGTAGAAATAAGCCATAACTAATGTTCTACTCATAATAGGGGTAAGTCATAGAATAAGATATATGATAAGTATTGACTAATAATAATGATAAATCACTCAGAGTACTCCTTTCTATGGCATTAGCATGGTCAGTTCGAATATTAGAGGGATAATTCCTATGTCATTCTTAATTACATGTCAAAGCATATATTGATTAGTGCAATTATACCTAGTAGTCTTTGTTAAAACCATCTTCATATCTACGTATAAGCACCACACTAACACAATGTTGACCACTCACCCATGGTACCTTAGAGAGAGCGCTATACGAACTTATGCATGAACATGATGATAATCCAACTATACTAAGCAAGGAATCAAAGTAGACGATGAACATTATAATGAAGAACATGAATAAGATGAATACTAATATTGTCATAATAAATGTAACTAGCATATAAAAATAATGGAGGTACAAAAGAGAGGGGGTACAAAGATTATACCAAACCATACACTTGACAAGATCGGGAATCCAAGCGAAGCCTGCTTTCCTCCCTCTAGACCTAGCCTAACTAGCTATGCCCTAGAATATGGTGGAACTCTAAGGATGATTAGGGTTTCTGTCTTCTCAAAAGATTTGATGGCTGGAGTTATGATGCCTGGGGGGGTGTATGAAGATGGTATATATAGCCCGTAGCGTCCAACGTGAGTCCTTGGATCAAACCGACTTAAAGGACGTCATAGATGCAACCTAGGAGGTGGTGGAGAACTGACATTCGAAGGAGGGGCTGACATACAGCCCTACCTTGCAGCCTCTGCCTCTCTGCCTCGGCGTGGAGTCCTCTCATGTCTTCTAGAGTCTTCTGGTGTCTATTTTGCTATGGATAAGCGCGACTAAATCTGACATGTACGTCCACCTTGAAGCTTTTTCTGAATAAACCTTGCAGAAAATACAGATTCACCAAAACTCATGGAATTTGTTAGTTTAAACCCCTAGACCTTCATTGGTGATTATATTTATGACCTTATGCATATTATTTTGATGGTTTATAATGGTCGTTAACTACCATCAACAGCAGTCTCCTCTACGCTCCTATTATCTAGCCTTGATTGTGAAGTTCGGTTAAGTTAGATTTGATTATTCTCACACATGTTTCCTCGAGTTTGATATAAAACTAGGTACTCCCAATGAAGTACTACATTGGTATATTATCCATGCGCTTGTAGATTGTTTTGTGTGCATTAATTTATACCAACAGCTACGCATTGGCCTAATCACGATGGTGTAGGCAAACCAATTCTGTAGTTTGCCTAGCGAGTTCTCAAGTGCACACTTACAACACTTCCTAGAGCTTGTGACACTATCATCATCAAAGATGCCGCACCAGCTAGCATCAGGCTCTGTCTATTTTCCTTCTCCCTAGTGGGGAAGGTGAAACAGTGGTTTTACAATGAGAAGGAAGGTGTCAACACATGGAACAAATGTTCCACAGCGTTCCTCGCGAAATTTTTCCTCATGGGCAAAACTGATGCCCTGAGGGGGAAATTTTCAAATTTCTAGTAGACTTCAATGGAATCCATCCCTGAGGCATGGTAGAGGTTATAGGATTACATCCAAGCATGCCCGCACCATGGAATGGAAAACTGGCTCATGCTCTAGAACTTCTATGAGGGAATTACACCCATGTCAAAGGGGCACGTAGATGCCGCTCCTAGAGGAGCGTTTCTTTCCCTCACCATCAATGGAGCCACGGCTCTCATTGAAAAGATGGTGGTCAATCAGAGCTTGGGGAAGAAAGAAAATAGAAAGGCATGCATCTACCCTACCCTATAATACATCAGTTAGAATAAATCTACAGCCACACAACAAATGTCTGTTCCATAGTCATGACCTATGCTACATCCACATTCATGAATGCACCCAGAAAATATAACACCATCAAAATGGACGCACCAGATTATCTCTTAGCCATTCTCTCTCATTACTCATCCAAATCCGACGGCTCATATTTAGTGTGTCCGTACTCCGTTGCCCTTCCGCGGACCTCCCACGCGCATGCGCCTCGTGTTGATTTCGGTTTCCCGGTTCGATTTGTTTCTCCTGAGCAACTCGTCTTCCTCCTCGATCGCGAGCGAGCGCGTGCGCGTCAGGTCTCCAGCGACGGCGAGCCTCTACCTCGGCCCCGGCAGCGGGCACTGCCCCGACCGCGACGCGCGGGCGCGCGGGAGACCGAGGCGAGCGGCGACGAGTACGGCCGGCTGCCGCGCTCGACGGAGGAATCCCACGGCGGCGGCGGCGACGGGCGCTCCCTGCTCCGGCGGGCGCAACTCCGGTCGATCGTGACACAACTCTAGGCCGGCCCTCCCTTCCTGGCGGCACAAGCGCAACATCCGCGAAGTCCATGAGGTCTACGCCCGGCAGGTGCGCGAGACTGGCACGCTGTGGTCACGAGATCCAGAAAGCCATCTCGTACCTCCTGCAGTTACGAGCAGCAGATTGGCTTCTTTTTTCTTCGAGAAAGCTCCGATTTAATCCTTCCTAATTTTGATCTGTGCTCATGGACCTCGGCCCCATCCGTTCGATTGTCCGTCGATCTACAGAGCGAGCGCGAGCTCCGCTGCTGCCATGCCCTCCCTCTCTGGGTGGTGGCAGGGCGACATGTGCAGCAGGCCGGAGTGGCCGCCTCCCCCTCGAGCTAGCGCGCACGCGCTCCTCGCCTCGCCTGTCGCCTCCCTGCGCCATGGACGCTGGCGAGTGCTCCACCTCCACCAAACCCCCGCAGCCCTTGGCCGCCTCCCCGCCGTCCCCTTCTGTGTGGGTCAGGCTAGGTACGGTAGGGCAGCCGCCCCCTCCCCTCCTTCTCCACGGGTTCCTTCATCTGCACGGCTTCTTGATTCTTTTTTTTTTGGGTTTGGTTGTCCCATTCCTGATTACTTAGCAGTGCCCACCGATTCTGCGTGCTCGGTGGTGGAGGTGGTCGAGGACGACTCCGTGGTCTGCTCCCTCGTCGCGCCGCCGGCCTGCGGCGGCGGTGGGGAGGAGGTCGCGTGGTGCGAGATCAGGCGCAATGCCGGGGACGCGTCGTCCGCCACGATTCGGAACCTCAGGTGCTCTATCCCTGCCTGTGCGGATTGCGTCGATGCCGTTTTCGTGTTCTTGCGGATTCTCTGACTCTGATGCCGTGTCGTGTAAGACTCCGTTGTTTCACTACGTGTCCTTGCGAGACGAGTGACAAAATGTCAGAAAAAGGCAACTGACGGGGACTTTGTGTGAGCTCTGTTCATCGCCTCGTCAGTTGTTACAGGAATTGGTGGTAGGTTACAACCTAATTGGTTGTCACGGCTCCAATGTTGGAATGGATGTGTTACCTTTACCTTTAGTGCTTGCCTGCATACCTCGAATGTTCTCCAGTGTGGTCCCTTGAAAGCGGTACAGTGGTAGTGATAGCGAGGCTAATTTGTTGCCTGTTCCCCTTTTAGTCGACTTGGAGGTACTAGCTTTTTGTATCCTCGTCTGTTCCAGATTGGGTTTATCTGTTTTCCTAGATTGTTATAGTCTAAAAGTTGTTGAGAATGCTCATTATATAGCTAGAGAAGTCAGGCAAGTTGCAGTTTTGCTGCGGCGGGATTTGCCTACATTTCATATAAATCATAGATTCCAATTGGTAGCAGTTTGTCTATACATTTGATTAGTATGGTTGTGCAAAATCAAGAATGGAAATGCATATTGCAAACTCACATGGACTTGGGGGCCAGACTGTTAATTCTTGGCACTCTCTTTAACTTATTTGATGACTGGAAGATATGTCTTGCCAAAAGGAAAATAAAAAATGTTTTATCTTTATGTAATCTCTTGGCTCACGAAATTAACCTTTTTTCCTTTGTTGTGCCTCATAATTTTGTTGTCTATTTTTTCTATGATTTGTTTTTGTTGAATTCCTCCTGATGTTACATGCTTCTCATGTCTTCCCTGTTCCATCGATAAAGCTCGGATGCAATTATTGTTGATGGAAGAATTGTCAAACAAGAATGTGTAGACATCAAACCAGCCAGTGAGATTATCTCTGGACCCCAGAAAGAAGGTATGATTATTTTCAGGACCTTGACAGCAAATCTTTATCCTGAAAAAGAATGTACTACCCTTGTGTCTTTGGGAAGCCTTGAACAGCTTTGACATGTTTTGCATATTCATATATCAATGATTTGGTACAGTGAACAATTTAAATTCCTTTTTTTTTTGTGCCTCTCTAATTCTTAACAACCGTCGGCATCCTTCCTTCACGGAGGCTGCGCGCGTGGACCGCTTCGTCGCCTCATCCTCGACCCTGGCAGGCGGCTTTGTTAACTGTTTTGGTTTAGCTACAAATCTGAATTTTATGGTTATCTTGAGTACCTCCTTAATTGTCTTGGTTCAACTTACCTGTAGACTCTAGAGCAAGCAGAGCAGCAGCTTAATTGTTTCTGGTTAGTTTGATCGCCTTGCTTGCCAGTTTTATTTACTCACTTTAGTTATGTTATTGTTTGATTTTTTTCTGCTACAACTACACGTGTCTTTTGAGCCATTTACCTATATGGGTTATACTTAAGTTAACGCTATATATTCTACCCTAAAAGCAGCGTTTTAGCAAAATGAGCCATGTCCTGTTTGTACTTTAACCTTATTACTCATTTTATCAAATTAATTGTTTGTACAGCATACAAATCGTCTACAGAATTATATAGAGAGGTGCCATTTTAACTGCACAATACGTTGCGTTTAGCTACACCATGTTCCGGCATGAAATGATAGTTTACTTGCGAGGGTACATTTGCTGACATTAGGTAGGTATAAGTAATCTTCACTTAATTTAACAGCCGTTTAATTCAGAAGCTGTTCTCTACATCTTGTGAGGGTACACCTTTTTTTTCTGCAATGTAATTTGGCTGTTTTAGAAGAACAGTGGTGTTATTTTAAAAGGTAGCGTATCAGATGCAAACCAACCAACTCGTGCAAACTTAGAAACTATCAATCAGGACCACTAGATGCTGATCCAATGGATGGGGTGAGAGGTGGGATTTTTTTTTCGCTTAAGCCCCCCACCCGCCGGCCTTTTTTTTTGCGCTTAATCCCCCTTACCCCATCCATTGGATCAGCATCTAGTGGTCCTAATTGGGAGTTTCCAAGTTTGCACTGGTTGATTAGTTTGCACCTGATATGTTGCCATTTTAAAATAGCAGAATGCACTGTGCTAGCAGTAAGTTAGTGTTGAATAATGTACTGCAGACATACGTATCTCCTGATTTATTCTGTTAATTAACTTTTACTAACAGGCTACAGTGGGCTGGTTACAAACAAGAATGGATGATCAAGGAGTTTTCCACACAATTAAAGAAGCTGTCAATTTGCATCAATCAAAGATCTAAAAAGTCATGCAAACGAATGTTTTGACAACTTTCCTGAAGATCTCCAAGTCATGATTAAGGACTTAGACAAAATGTAACTTAAATGGTTATATGAGAAAAACTTTACTATGACTTTTTAGTTTTCCGAATTGTATACATGCTCAAAGATATTGTGTAAAAGTTGAACTATGGAAAAAAACATTGGTTGTTTTCATGTGCGTCTTCAAGATAAATCCGTTGCGTTAGCACGGGCATTATACTAGTACCATGAAGGAGGTGGATATGTTTGCCATAAAAATGGACTTACTACTGAAAAGACTGAACGAAAGGGCCCACGAGAAGGAACCCATGAAGGCCATTGTTCAGGCCATGGACTCGCAAATGACTTGCGAAGTCTATGGAAAAATTGACCACTTGGGGAACAATTGCCCTGAGACCCGTGAGGAAGCTGCATATTTCAACAATGGGTTCTGCCAACAAAACAATAATGGGTGGAACAACCAGTCCTGCCCACAAGGAGGTAATTCGAATTACAATTCAAACCAACCCTCCTTGAAAGACTTTGTCTTAGGCCAAGCAAAAATAAATGAAAGCCTTACTAAAAAGCTAACTTATAATGACAAAATGCTAGAAAATATTAACTAAAAATAGAAGATTTATATTCCATTGTTAAAAATCAATTGAGCTTTAATAAAATGATAGAAACACAATTACCTTAAATTCCTACTGCTATTTCTATTAATAATAAAGGGAAGATCCCAGGGCAACCCAAGAATTTTCTTGAAAAAGTTAATGCGGTGACCACGAGGGGTGGTAAGTCCACTCATGATCCACCAAACCCTAATGATAAAGCATGGAGAGCACAAGGGAAATAGGAGGAGGGATCTTCTTCAACAAAAAACAAAAAGATCAAGAAGAGGAGGAAACGGTGCCACAAGACTTTGTTGACACTAGTTACTTGCTATTTCCAACAAGAAAAAGAAAACAAGCCATGGATGAGCAAGTTGCTCATTTTGTCGAGATGATAGAGAAGATACGTGTGAGCGTCCCCCTAATGGACATCTTACATGTACCTTCTTATGCAAAATACATCAAAGGCATCATCAACAACACAAGACCGTTGCCATCCACGAAGGTTGTAAAGCTGACAGAAGAGTGTAGTGTAGCTATACTCAACCATCTACCTGAGAAGAAGAAAGACCCTAGGTGCCCCACAATCACATGCTCAATTGAGACCTAGCAGTTCGATCATGCCTTGTACGACATAGGTGCTAATGTTAGCGTAATGCCTAAGGTCATATTCGATAAGTTGAACTTCATGCATCTAGCGCCAACGCCGATGATGCTCTAGCTAGCCGATTCCATGGTCCGCTATCCGACAGGGATTGTCGAAGATATCCTGGTGAAAATCTAGGGTTACTTTGTCCCCATCGACTTCGTGGTGCTAGACATGGAAACAACAAAAGAGTCACCCCTCATTCTTGGACAACCCTTCCTTAGCACCACAGAAGCACAAATTGATGTTGGAACCGGAGAAATCCACTTCAATATCAATGGCAAAGAAGAAATGTTCGACTTTCGGCCCTGACAGGAGCAATGATCCATGATCAGAATCAAGTATGGGTCGAACCCACAAGGCATTAAGGAGGTTGAAATACAACTTCAATTGGTGGACAACCTCGTTAAGAAAAATAAAGAAAATAAAAAGAGGCCAGAGCCAAAGAAGAACAACCCAAAGCAAAAAGAAGAAATTCTGAAGGTTGTTCCCACACCACCAAAGAAGAAAACGGTGTGAAAACAAAAAGAGGAAGCTCCAAAATCCACCACCACACCACCCAAATAAAAAAAATGGTGTGGAAACCAAAGAAAGTGCAACCATCCACGTCTCCTTCCTAGGCATGGATGTACCATCCTCAAGCAAGAAATGAAAGGAGATGAGTCCTGCTCATTGGACTTTAAACGGTGAGCCCTTACCAAAGGTAAATCGGTAGATATCCCTTATATTTAGAGAAATTGCTAAACTTAGATAATTATAATGCATAAAATCATGCTAAAAATAATAATAATTAGTTTATCGTTTATCTATTGAATAAAATTCTAGTTATCCTACCTTGCTCTATACAAGTATGATTTGGTTTAAAGTATGATTTCTAGCGATCATACTTTCATAGGCTTTTCAAATTAAGCATGGTGCTTAGGTTGATCAGCCTACCTTGATCAAATTAAAAATTATGTCTAGTTTGATCATTGTACTAAAACTACTGAGAATAGACATGGAATAAACTTACTAATAAAACCATATAAAAATATGTAATAAAATAACAATAACCTACCTCGGAGTCTTCACCAAGCAACTAGCCTCAAGTTAGCTTAGGGGAGGACCCCTACAGAGGTAACTTGCATATTTTATTTTTCATATTTTAAATTTTCACATTTTTCTGCATTTATTTAATTATTAGCATTTAAAAAAATCGAAAAAATTAAAAATACCAAAAAATGAAATATGATAAAAATACCAAAAATATGAATTCCACTCTCATATGTGTTTTAAGAATATTTAGTTTCTCCTATGTTGAAATAATGAATAGTTGCTATGTCTATAATTCATCTGTGTCTAGGTTGTAACTTAGTATTCCCCAAAATTTAAGTTTGTTGGGTAAAAAAATGTCTCATCCTAAAAACTTGAAAAATTATGGGTTGCAAATGCATGCTCCTTTTCTAAGTTGTTGCGAGTTATGATACGGTACAAATGGAATTTGCTATGACTTTGTTCTAAGAGAGACTTGACATCTGGAGTTTTCAATTTTAAAAATGCTAAAATCCAAAGTTCCTCAATGATTATGAATACCGACCAAGGCCATATGATATGATTCAAATTCAAACCTTAGTCATATGCTACTTGTTTGAGCATTTAGCTTTGTCAAATTGTTGTGACCCTTGTTGAGATTCTCGTCATGCACCCATGATCAAGACACACGTACACCCACAAATAAAACTACTAACTCTTACACTAAGACTTACAGAAAAACATGTCTTTCCGTCCACCAAATAATTACTCCATTCATTTATCATGAATTTCTCTCTCTAAAGTTTCATATGCTAAAAAGAATAGTATGGGCTATGCTAAAAAAGGGAAGAGAAAGAAAAATAAAAAGTATCCATGCTAAAAGGCATGAGAGAAAAAATGCATGCCAAAGAGCATGAAGAAAAGAAAAAGAAAAAGAAAAAGAAAGAAACAAAATTATCCCATACTTTCAAATAAAAGGTATTCTTTCAAAAGAGAGGGATGCATGATCAAAGGAGTACAAAAATATTTTACAATTAGGAACTTTATGAAAAACTCCACACAATTGCATGTCTTGATCAAAGTGTATGACTTGCATCTCCTTGAGCTCCGATTTTTGACTTAGCAAAATATGTGATGCAAGTATGCCCCACTTTCGTACCTACCCAAAGCTCCACTCAAAGCCCTTAGTGGTAGGATGTGAAAAGAAGGCAAAATATCAAATGTCTTATTGAGGTTTCATGCAGATTGAGCGATAGAGAGAATCATTTGAGGAATTTACATTTATTTTACAAAATTTATAAAACCTCCAGATAGATGGTTAATCGAGGAATGAATGATTGGTGATTCTGTTATAACCATTCTATCTTGCAACCACCCAAGAACTTGGAAAAGCTATATGCCCCACAGGAATCAAGGTAAAAGGTGGATAAAATGCCAACTTATTTGAATTACGGAAGAATACTTTGTTATAGGCATGACACTTATGAAATATATTTAGCATAGTAGCAACTCCTGATCAACAACAAAGTACTTATCTATTTGCTCAGGATGAGCAAAGGTTAAGCTTGGGAGATTTGTTGGCAGTCCTTAATGATCAAATCCAACCGTGAACTCAAGTCCAAAACAAGAGAAATTAAGCAAACTTATACACATATTCTTTTACTATTGATAGAGTTCCACTTGTATTGCGGGCTTACTATTTTGCAGGACTTATACTTGAATACAAGGGAATTATAATAAAAATACGGCATACATCAAAGCTCAAAGCAGATCATTTGCAAAGAAGTGGAAGAAGGTCCATCCAAATGCCAATTCTGGGCCAAGCACCGGCATAGGCACAACCTAGGCCCACCTAGCAATCGACTACAGAAGGACGGTGGCCATGTGTGCCAACTAGGGTGTGGGCACACCAGGGGTGTGGCCGCACCCCTGCCACCACCTCTTGGGCCCACGTTGCTCAGGTAGTATCATTAATGCTAGGGGAGGTCGGTTACATTGGGGTTTCCATGTATAGCACACCAAACCGACCTCACACTTGTATAAGAAGAAGGGTGGACGTCTCCTTCAACACACACACCATTTGGAGCTACACACCTCACTACCACCTCTTGTATTTTTACTTTTAGTAGCATTTGGAGTTTGGCAAGAAGCTTCATTGGAGAGCTTCATTGTATGAATAATACAAAGAGTTAACTTATGTTCTTGCACTCACATTATCAATATAGCTTTACTTATGAACTAGACTATAGTTCTCATGTTATAATCTTGACATATGAACTAGCATATAGTTTGTGTATTATGATCTTAACATGTGCAACTTTATGCTGAACCATTCATATGACTTATATGAAAAGAATTAAAGCAAAGTTGAGTTGAAGGTTCATCATCCCTTCGGGTGTGCCATTGTCCTATGCTTGTCGATCCATAGAGTTAGAGTCTCAGGGGGATGTGGGTAGTTTTTGTGTAATCGGGCGTGGTGCCCGAGTACATGGGAGCAGGTGAATACATTTCATACTCTCTGGTTGATGGGTTGGCGGCAGGTGGTGATAGCCCTGTCCGTCCCTCGTAATCCCCCACATTTGGGTAGGGTGTAGGAGTCTAAATCGTCACATGAGGTTGCTAGCAGACTAGTAATCAGTGGCCTCCTAACCTATCTTACACTTAGTTCTAACTCAAATCATTTTTTTGTGTGATCATCAATTGTTCTTTGCATGACTATATTAGAACATGCCTACTCCACTTAGAATCATTCTTTATTCTTTCTTTTGCTTTGATCCTTGAGGTTGGCCAAAGTGTGTGTCCACTATATTGAATATACTATTTTTACCCCTGTTATGAACTATTAGTTTACTATGCAAGTATGTAACCATGTTCATATCCATGCTAGACTCTTATACCTTGCCCTCCTTTGGGAAAATATAAATAACAATACCCTGAATACTTCTAGATGAAATGCTACAACGATAGATCCGTGCGCTTGTGGATATTAATTATGTAATTGTTAAGAACTATTGTCAATGGTATTTCTTGGCGTAGTCGCTAGGAAACTCAAATATTAGTGATTGCATTAAGAAATGCCAACAACTATCATCTACAACCTAGTAGTAATGACATCGCCCAAGCTTAGTCCACAGCCGTCTCCTTATCCCATGGAGCAATTTGGTGTAGATTCCTATGAACCAGTTCCCATAACATATCAATCCATAGAGAGACCAAACAAGACATCTCCACAAGGGGATCCAACACCATGTGCTTCCAACAGCACCAATATTCTAGGGATTCATCCCATGAGACACTCCTCCCTAGAATCTATTCCACTAACCAATACTTGCCACAAGTATAACTTCCAAGGAGTGCTCAGGTCACACTCTGGCAAGACTTGCTCATCAGCTTATTGTAGAATCTTGTTTGGTCAACTCGACCCTCACCATACACCCAAGACACATGCCAAGATTGCCTCGGTTGTTACCACATTATCGGCACCAAGTGCCTTATCCACTCATAATTAATTCTCCACCAAGCATCACATCAACAATATAATGCATAGTAGAAAGAAGTAGTAAGCGAGCATCTATCCTAGCTGAGGTGCGCACGATCACTGATAGGTGGGTATAGTCAATGGTTAATGGTTAGCGGTCAACGGTTATCAGGCCAGGTTGGGTCGGGCTGGCTTGGACACGTGTCAGGCGCTGGGTTGGCCATGTGGCTTGGCTAGGCTCTTATAGGCTTGGGTCCAGGGGGCTGGCTCATGGTGGACTGCAGCGTGCAGTTGGCATTTCTTAGCATCACCACTAAGATTTGTGTTTCCTAGCAGTAGCAGTAGAAACACTGTGATGATATTTCTGAACATAAGCAGAAATATTCTACAAGTGCACGGATATATCATTGTAGCATTTCACCCGGAAGTATTCAGGTATCATTCATTTATACTTTCTCAAAGGAAGGTTTTTTGTAAAAGTTTCAAGCAGGGACATGGTCAAGATAACATGACTATATAATACACCAAGGTTCATAATAGGGGTAAGCCAGGATAAATATTGGATAGTGTGACACACACACTCAAGCCAATCTCAAGAATAAAGATAAAAGAAAGAATAAAGAATAAAAGAATAAACCTAACTGGAGCAGGCTTATCTTGTATAGCTATGCTAAGATGAGCAGATCATACAAATACATGAATATCTAAGGGTAGCAATCCTAAGTTAAGATAGCATTGGTGACTATAAACTTACTTCGGGCATCGGATCACACCTGGTCTGCCAGGTGATGCCTGCCTATAGCTTTATGCCGTATTCGAACATGAAGGATTATGAAGGACGGACAAGGCTGTCACCACATGTCGCCTACCCCACAACCGGGGGATATGAGGCAAACAAAGGTAACTTCTAACATAGACACCAGATCTACGCTGTTGGTTACTACTCTAGCGGTGGACAGGAACTTCTGTCTTTATCAGGATTCCTCTTACTAGAGCATCCGCCATGGGGATGGATGACGAACCCACAAGAATATAATGACCAAAACTAATCTTAAAGTAGAACCTACTACCTCAATTTAGGTCTTGGTCTAAACATGTATGCATGAAAGTTTAAGTATAAAGTTCCATATGCTAAATTAATAACATAAGAACTTAGCTCTAATTTCATAACACAACTATATTGATAATGTGAGAGCAAGTACAAAAGGAAACTCTTAATATTATTCATACCAAAAGGCTCAAGTTGGTCGAGCTCTCCAATGTAGCTTCTCCTAGCTCCAACTACTAAAACTAGTAAAAAGAATACAAGTGAGGGAGAGAGGCTCTTAACTTGTTGTGTGTGTTAAAGTGGGAGGTCTCCCCCTCTCTTTATACTAGCTAAAGGTTGGTTTAGCGGGAGATAAAATAGAAAACCACTCAAAACTGACCCTAGTTGTCATAAAGGCACCATCTGTGCAAGGTGGGCCTAAGAGGAGCTGTGTGGGGGATAACCGTCGAATTCATGACTTGAGACCCCCAGGAGCACACGTAGCAACTCCTCTTTAGGATCTTTGAGCTGAATTACAAACACATTTCTAGTACAATGCAAACCAGACAACTTAATCACATACACACCTCAACCTCCCACTCACTTAGAAAACATAGCTAATATGATATATGATTCAGAAGCATAAGATTACCGCTAAGTTTGCTACTTAAAACAACTATACTCCTACACTAGGTTGCCACTCTTGACCCTCATCTACTCATCGAGTTACACATAGCTTATCTTGGAGAATGTCTGCTCCAAGTTTTGCTAATTGTCGTCTTCATTGAAGCTAGATCTAGGACGATGCTCCGGCTACCGGCAAAACAACTTAACAGCTACACCATAAGTATATTGCATACTCACAGGACTTATTTCCAACATATAATATTTGGTTGATGCACAGGGTAGTTATTGGGCATTTGTATGAGTGCGGAAAGCTATGATGTTCATTAAGAATATGACATGCTATGCTCCACATAGAAGTAAAGATATTCATCATTATAATAAAGTGCTCATAATCCATTGTTCATGCTACCATGGGTATAGAAAGAAAGAAACAACCAAATAGTTTCATCCTAAAGGACTCCAGGCTTTCAAGACTCTGTAGAGGTGTACAACTATATCCACATGAAAAATGGGACTAACCACCATACATCGAGTCTGGTAGTAAGGGTTGCCTCACATTCTTCAACCTTTCCCTAATCCAGCCCAAGTGTCCGATGAAAGGTTCGAGTGGTTGCCCGATCAATGTCCCAAATATTCCCGACCAATGCCAACCCCCTTGCAAGTTTCACAGAACAGGTTGAACTAGTTACTTGGCTTGTCGACCCCATCCGTGACATGTGGTCTATATGGGTGGTCACTCGGGCTTACGTATCCCAATACACGGTCCTTACTGCTCCACAAGCTATGTCGCCTGAGATCCCACACTCATGATGACCTACCCCTCACATGAGCACGATATCCAAGTTATCATTAAGATTATCCTATTAGGATATTAGTCCTTAGCCAAATTAGTTAGGTAAGTCAAGTTGTACCCTCATTGGTTTTAGTAGTTAGTTATCTTGGTGCAACAGCCTACACATGCGAGTATGAGTTCCCTTCTCATGCTCAACTTCTACCATTGCCCAAGCAACTAAGCATTAAGCATTAAGCATTCCCATTCCTATTGTTTAGATGAGAGGCTTCCACAAATTATTACGCTACTCTAGGTGTAGTATAGGAGTGATCATTATCTAAGGCTACATGTAATGCATAACTCATAATGCAACTTGATAAGTATACAAAGTAGGGTTTATAATAGTGGGGTGCTTGCCTGATAGTGCTGCCATTTGGACAGCTAGGGACTGACAATGACATCCTACACATGTTTCACACTAAGATGATTCCTAAAAAGAATGAGAGAGATCCGATTGGAGAGATTCACTGATGATTCGAAATGACGCTAAGGAACATGAATAGATCACTGTTGGATCCTAGGGTGAGACCTCTAATAATAATCCTACTATGGTGCTATTGGCTTGAGTTACTAACTAGTAAGGTTGACTATTGGGTAACTTGTTGGTTAAACTCACACTCTCTGTGACTGTCGGATACTCCATTATGACTGATGGACATTCCGCTGCACTAGGTACCAAGGTGGGTTGTCTCTAGGTGACTCTGTTTGGCTCTAGCAGATGCTCTTTGGGTTTTATGGATACTACGATAGGTTTGGGCACTCTTGGGTTACTAGGTTACTCCGTGTATATAATTCCTCGGATGCCCCGAAGGGTGTGACGGATGATCCTGTAGGAACTAAGTGCTCTCGGGTTCTCTGGCTATGTGTCTTTATAATTCAATGGATACTTCGATCGATGGTTGGGCCTTCCATTATTAACGCTCGTAGTAGTCTAGGTGCCTCTGCTGGGAGATTTGCTAGATTGGGGAGGTTTATGGACACTCCGCCAACTGGGCGACAAAACATATGCTCTATGTCTTAGGGTGGTTAATTGCCATTTTGCGGTGGTGAACATCCATGCATGTGTACCAGACTTCTAGGATGATCTTAGGGATATGCTAGGGTAAGGCTAGTTGTGTTCCTGGCTAACTAGTGCATCTTGTGGCTTGGCTAAATCTATTCCCATGATCCACTTGTGACCAATACATGAGATTGAGTAAGAAATACTTACTCCAAGATTGGGATCCATGAGATGCTAGACTCCATGATAAGGGATTGAACACATCTTGCCTTTGTGGTGAATGAGAGATCACCACACTCCATGATCCATATATGCATGAGAGATTGAGATTAGGGTTTGAGAGAAACTTTCAACTAAAGAGATGAGAGCTCATGAGCTAACCATGATCCTAAGATAAGGATGGCTTGACCTTGATGAGTTGATGGCCTTGGATTGCATTCCCTTCACTTCATCTTCCACCTTCATTTCCACTTCCTCCTTCATCTTCCCTCTAGTTCTTCCTTACACTTGTTCTTCTAGAGAGAGAGGGAGAGGGTGAGGAATGGTAGTGAAATGAGTTGGTGTTGCATTAGCTGAGACTTGATATTTCATTTTTGTGCATTGACAGGTGGGCCCAAGGGTTGAGCGGTGGATAGCTCATTTCCCACTCACTGCATGTAGTTAAGTTACTAGCGGATGATCTGGTATCACATCGGGTTGTCCGATGGTCTCTGAACTAATGGACTTGATCAAAGCACTCAAGATTTGATGATTAGGGTTACTTCAATTGTTCCAAGGGTTAACAACCTGACCAATGACAACCTAGGTGATGATATTGTGCTTCCTAGTGAGCGTGCTGACTATTGTTAACTTCATGCTCGTCCAGTTCATGTAGGAACTTTGCCGATTATCCAAGATTGAGGGCTTAGGTGGTTGTAGCGAATTCGGGTCGTTACAACTCCCCCTTCTTAGAAAAAGCTCATCCTCAAGCTTTCCCGAGGTTTCATTTGGGAAAATTTGTTACTAGGTAGGTTCTAAAAGTTCTCCTTGTGGCTCATGAATCACCTTTCTCTTCCCTTCGCAATTTCTGTTTCTTGAGGGTCACTAAAAGAGAGAGGTCATTCTCTTACTCGCTATCGGCTTGTCCGATTGATCCATCGGATGCTCCATTGATTCTGTAACTATCTCAAGACTTAGCTATCAGGTTTTAAACTTTTCAGACACCCTGGTGAATTGTCGAATGATCCAATATCTCTTGGATATATAAGGGGTTACCACTGGACGGTTAGGGTTTCACCCTCATTTTCCACTGCTCCTTTCCTCTAAGCCAGCCGCCGCTTGCACTTGAGTTGCCATCGATGATGATTCAGGTTGTTCTTCGTGCTTCCAAGCTTCTCAAGATGGAAAGGTAAGCTTTCTTCTTTGCTCGGTCGTTCTCCTCTCCTTCTTCCTTGGCAAACTAGCTAGAATTTGCTCGATCTATGGATAGGGTCGGTCTTGTTGAAATCTCGCTTGGTGAAGAGGTAGAATACACTTAACTTACTAAGTGGATGGCCCTTGGTTGTTGGGAACTGCTTGGTGTAGTAGATCTTGGGGATGTAGAGTAATGTGGTTGTTCAAACTGCGCTAGATCAAGATTTTACTGACTCTCCGTCGGTCCTGGCAGGATGTTCCATTGAGACTTTAGGTGGTTCAGAAAAGTTCTGGATCTGTTGATTATTTTTTCAAATTGACTCTGGCGGCTGGTTTGGGACCATCATGGACTATCCATTCTGGTTTAGTTTGTAGCCTAATTTCTTTTTTGCAAATTGTCAAACAACTAGCGAATGCTCCGTAACTTACATTGGAGGATTCGATGGGTATCACATAGGCTCGGTACTTAGACTTGTAGCTTTGGTAGGCAGACTGTTGTCTTCACAGATACTCCATTGTTCCCTGGTCAGTTAACAATCCATTCTTATATGACATTCTTGTTGTCCATCCTTTGCTTAGGTCCATAGGGAATGTCGTACACGACTGTAATACTACATCATCATTGTTTCAAGCTAGTAAACGTTGTTACTCTTTGTTTTTATTTTGTTCTCCTCCTCTTGTTGGTTGATTTGTGTCCTCATTCGGTGGTTGCATTTACAGGTCCGGTTCAGGTCGTTGCCTTTCCAGTGGGGCTTCCAATCCCAAGAAACTGCGCATCAAGGAGCAAGGTAGCCATCAGGCATCTCATGAGCACATGGTGCCAAACAAGAAGAGGAAGACACCGCACGTGAGGATATCCATGAAAGCCACTTTGCTGAGTGTTCTCAATGATGAGGATTGGATAATGCTCGAGTAGGAGGAAGATGAGCAACCTCTCAGACATGGCAAAGGTCCACTAGAAAGATCTAAATGAGAGGCTTCTCCATTCAATGAGTTGGAGGTCAACTTCAGTGATGACGAGTACGAGTATGAGGAAGATGGGGTCCGTCCCAATTGCTTGGGAAATCGACCCAAAATTGATTATTCTTGGAAAAGCATTGTCAAGTATCAAGAGGATTGTAGCAAAAAGTGCTACCATAGGGAGAGCAACACTTTCAACGCCTACTTCCTTTCTTCCATGCAGTACAAGCTCTTTTGGGGTGAATTCATCAACAGGCCTATGCAGAGGAGTCAATGGATCAACTGGGCCTATCTGGAAGAATTCCCATGCATCAATGACTTGGTCCAAAGTTTTTGGGGCTTGGGTCTTCGCAAGGTGATGGAGTTCAGGCACAAATGGAATGAGTCTATTATTTGTTAGTTCTACGCCACTCTTGAGATTGACATGGAAGATGAGCGTTTGACATGGATGACTTTCTAGAAAAGCTTCATTGCTTCATTCTAGGACTTGGCTTCTCATTGGGATTGACTATGCGGAAATGAAGACTAGGAAATCTGTGACCTTCCAAAGATGTAGGAATAGGAGACCTATGTCTTTTATCCAACTAGGGAGCATCAGCATGGTAGTAGCAAGCATTTCAAGAGGTATCCTTCTCTGATCTTTAGCATGCTGAGGCGCACCATCATGCCTAAGGTGGGAAACTCCGATGCCGTTTGCTTTCCTTACTATGAAGCAATCCGAGCCATTCAGTCTGGGGACAAACTAAACAAGGTTAAGTGGATGGCCACTAGGATGATAGAGTGTAGACTGGACAGGAGTGGTGCCTTGGTTTTCCAGCTGTACATCATGGCATTAGTCAACCATAAGACCGTTGTCTTGGATGTGGATGATGAGGTGCACAAGGCTTTTCATCCGTTCAAGAACAAGAGGGAGGCCTTGGAACAAGAGGATTCGCCTCCTACTAAGGTTCCTCCACCACCAGTTGTATCTACAGCTGGAGAGGGTGCTAGTGTATGGGTGCCACCCAAAGATTACTTTGTTCCATACTTTGCATGCCTCAACACTCAGTTCTAGTAGTCAGTCACTCCAATCTGTTAGGCTTTGGATGAGAAGTTCACCTTGTAGTAACAATTCCACAAAGATAGCTTTATTGATCTGATGACTACCAAGATGAATAGCCTAGCCAATCAGGTGGAAAGGATGGCCACCAAGGAGGAATTGGGTCAGCTTCGTTCTGAGGTTGCCACCTAAGTCCAAGCTACTGGGCAACTCAAGCAGTCCTTTGACACTTTGACCAGCATGTCTATTGTTGTTGCCCACTGCCCTCCACCAATACTGTGATTGGTATCCTTTCTTCTCTCTTTATTGGCTTATATTCCAATTGCCAAAGCTCAGTTTTATTCACTTATGAAACTGTTCTCACTCTAACTCTTACTGATTGTGCAGAGCCCACTCCTCTCTAGGTGCATCCGTTACTTCCAATGCCTCAGGGGACTATTGCCTTTCTAGCAGGTGCCTCAACTACTCCGATGTTTATTGCCAATCATGGACCATAGTATTAGTTGCTTTCTACATTGCATTTGCATTGCTATCCAAACTCCTACTAATTATTCATGTTTGATCCTTTTTGCAGGTGGACAACCAATGGTGATTCCTCCAGGAGCCTTTCGTTCTCCGCCATACCTGCAGATGCCACCGCCACAGTAGCCTCGCTAGACTCTATCTGACTAGTGATTGTCATCATGCCTCATCATCATCGTACTCCAGAGTTGGTTCTACTCTAGTCCATTGAGGGAGCATTTATTTGACACTTCAAACTTGATTTGCTTCACCACCTAGGATGTTAGGTGTAGTTATGTCATACCGTACTTGATGCTACTTGTTTGTTCTATGCGTCATCTATCGAGGTGATGAGTTTGATACTCTATTTGGATTCCTTTGGTTGAATCTTTGAGTTTGTTTGTTATGCCATTCTCTTATGTACACAAGCATACTTGTCCATCTTGCTTGACTGTGATTGGGAGATAAGGCTAAGAGATAGAGGAGATGCTGCCGACATCCTTTGCTGAGCCCTCATGGCAAATGATGGAAACTTGATAAGGGACTACGAAGGTCTAGATAAGGGTGTCGAGACTATTCTAACGGCGCTACTGATGCATCACGCACGTCCTAGGGGCGTTCTATTGGATTCCTACTATTCCTCACTTAGGTAAACTATGACACCAACCATAAGCCTATCATAGCACTAACCACTCCCTACCATTTCTTTTCCAAAAGAAGTCATTTGGACATCTTTGTAAATTATAGTGTTAAAGGGAAGAGGCTAGAATCGACTAAAGAAGAGAGTTAAAACACTTAGCATCTGCATATAGCATAGAGTACAAATTCTTAAAGTCGAAGACCAAAGTGCATATAAAGTGAGTTGAACGTTGCTTTGCATGGGACTGTAGGTGTAAGTCAATCAACTGCTCTGATATCAGTCATATGGGGGATACCCATTGAATTCACAACCCGAGATCCCTAGGAGCACACATAGCAACTCCTCTTTAGGATCTTTGTGCTGAGTTATACACACATTTCCAGTACAATGCAAACCAGACAACTTAATCACATACACACCTCAACCTCCCACTCACTTAGAAAACATAGCTAATATGATATAGGATTTAGAAGCATAAGATTACCGCTAACTCTGCTACTTCGAACAACTATACTCCTACACTAGGTTGCCACTCTTGACACTCATCTACTTGTCGAGTTACACGTAGCTTATCTTGGAGAATGCCTACTCCAAGGTCTGCTAACTATCGTCTTCGTCGAAGCTAGATCCAGGAAGATGCTCTGACAACCTACAAAACAACTTAATGGCTGCACCATGAGTACATTGCGTAGTTGCAGAACTTAATTCCAACATATAATATTTGGTGGATGCACAGGGTAGTTATCGGGCATTTGAATGAGTGCGAAAAGCAATGATGTTCATTAATAATATGACATGCTATGCTCAACATAGAAGTAAAGGTATTCATTATTATAACAAAGTGCTCATAATCCATTGTATATGCTACCATGGGTATAGAAAGAAATAAACAACTAAATAGTTCCATCCCAAAGGATCTAGGCTTTCAAGACTCAACATAGGTGTACAACTATATCCACTTGGAAAATAGGACTAACCACCATACACTAGGTCTAGTAGTAAGGGTTGCCTCACATTCTCCAACCTTTCCCTAATCCAGCCCAAGTGTCTAACGAAAGGTTCGAGCAGTTGCCCAGTCAATGTCCTAGACATTCTCGACCGACGCCAACCCCCTAGCGAGTTTCACAGATAAACAGGTCACAACTAGTTATTTGGCTTGTTGACCCCATCCATGACATGTGGTCTGTAAGGTGGTTACTCGGGCTTATGTATCCCAATACATAGTCCTTACTACTCCACAAGCTATGTCGTTTGAGATCCCACACTCACGACGACCTACCCCTCGCATGAGCAAGATATCCAAGTTATCATCAAGATTATCCTATTAGGGATGTTAGTCCTTAACTAGATTAGTAAGGTAGGTCAAATTGTACCCTCATTGGTTTTAGTAGTTAATTATCTAGGTGCAACATCCTACACATGCAAGTATGAGTTCCCTTCTCATGCTTGACTTCTACTGTTGCCCAAGCAACTAAGCATTAATCATTAAGCATTCCCATTCCCATTGTTTAGATGAGAGGCTTCTATAAATTATTAAGCTACTCTAGGTGTAGTATAGGAGTGATCATTATCCAACATGTAATGCATAACTCATAATGCAACTTGATAAGTATCCAAAGTAGGGTTTATAATAGTGTGGTGCCTGCCAGATAGTGTTGCCGTTCGGACAGCTAGGGACTGATGATGACATCCTACACACGTTTCACACTGAGATGATTCCTAAAAGGAATGAGAGAGATTCGATTGAAGAGATTCATTGATGATTTGGAATGATACTAAGGAACATGAATAGATCATCGTTGGATCCTGGGGTGAGACCTCTAATAATAATCCTACTACTATGCTATTGGCTTGGGTTACTAACTAGTAAGGTTGACTATTGGGTAACTTGTTGGTTAAACTCACACTCTCTGTGACTGTCGGATACTCTGTTATGACTAACGGACATTCTGTTGTACTAGGTACCGAGGTGGGTTTTCTCTGGGTGACTCTGTTTGACTTTAATGGATGCTTCGCTGGTTTTACAGGTATTCCGATAGGTTTTGGTCACTCTCAGGTTACTGGGTTACTCCATGTATATAATTCCTCGGATGTCCCGAAGTGTGTGGTGGACGATCTAGTAAGAACTAAGTGCTCTTAGGTTCTCTAGCTATGAGTCTTTAGAATTCAGTGGATACTCCGATCGATGGTCGGACCTTCCATTGTTCATGCTCGTAATAGTCTAGGTGCCTCTACTGGGAGATTTGCTAGATTGGGGAGGTTTATCGGACACTCTACCGCATCGGTGGACACTTCGTCAACTGGGCCACAGAACCTATGCTCTATGTCTTAGGATGGTTAATTGCCATTTTGGGGTGGTGAGCATCCATGCATGTGTACCATACTTCTAGGATGATCTTAGGGATATGCTAGGGTAAGGCTAGTTGGGCTCTTGGCTAACTAGTGCACTAGGCTAACTAGTGCATCTAGTGCTTGGCTAAATCTCTTCCCATGATCCACTTGTGACCAATACATGAGATTGAGTAAGAAAGACTTACTCCAAGATTGGGATCCATGAGATGATAGACTCCATGATAAGGGATTGAACACATCTTGCCTTTATGGTGAATGAGAGGTCACCACACTCCATGATCCATACATGCATGAGAGATTGAGATTAGGGTTTGAGAGAAACCTTAAACTAAAGAGAAGAGAGCTCATGAGCTAACCATGATCCTAAGATAAGGATGGCTTGACCTTGATGAGTTGATAGCCTTGGATTGCATTCCCTTCACTTCATCTTCCACCTTCATCTCCACTTCCACCTTCATCTTCTCTCTAGTTCTTCCTTACTCTTGTTCTTCTAGAGAGAGGGAGAGGGTTAGGAATGGGAGAATGAAATGAGTTGGTGTTGCATCAGCTGAGACTTGATATTTTCTTTTCATGCATATGATAGGTGGGGCCAAGGGTTGAGTGGAGGATAGCTCATTTGCTACACACTGCATGCAGTTTAGAAACTAGTGGATGATTCGGTATCACATTGGGTTGTCTGATGGTCTCTAAACTCATGGACTTGATCTAAGCACTCAAGATTTGATGATTAGGGTTACTTCAATTGTTCCAAGGGTTAACAACCTGACCGATAACATCTTAGGTGATGATATTGTGCTTCCTAGTGAGTGCGCTGACTATTGTTAACTTCATGCTCATCCAGTTTGTGCAGGAACTTTGCCAATTATCCAAGATTGAGGGCTTAGGTGGTTGTAGCGAATTCGGGTCATTACAACTCCCCCCTCCTTAGGAAAAGCTCATCCTCGAGCTTTCCTAAGGTTTCTTTTGGGAAAATTTGTAACTAGGTAGGTTCTGAAAGTTCTCCTTTTGGCTCTTGAATCACCTTTCTCTTCCCTTTGCAATTTCCATTTCTCGAGGGTCACTAAAATAGAGAGGTCATTCTCTTACTCGCTATCGGCTAGTCTGATTGATCCGTTAGATGCTCCGTTGATTCTGTAACTATCTCAAGACTTGTTGTACCTAAAGATAGAGAACTTAGAAACCAAATCTTAGATGAAGCACACTCTTCTAAATTGTCCATCCATCCTTGTAGTAGCAAGATGTACCAAGATTTGAAGACCTGGTTTTGGTGGACAAAGATGAAGAAAGCGATTGCAGCATATGTGGCTAGATGTGATACTTGCTGCTGAGTGAAAGTCGTTCATTTGAAATCTGCAGGGCTACTCCAACCACTACCTGTTCTAGGTTGAAAATGGGAAGAAATTAGCATGGACTTCATTGTTGGTCTTCCAACCACCTAGAAAGGTAATGATTCCATCTGGGTGATTGTGGACTATCTGACAAAGTCTGTACATTTCATTCTAGTTCAGACAGTTTACCGCCCACATCAATATACAGAGCTATATATCACCCACATAGTGCGATTGCATGGGATACATAGAACCACTATGTCTGATAGAGGTCCATAGTTTGTAAATCTTTTTGGGAACATTTGCATAACTAGTTGGGTACCAAATTGATCTGAAGTTCTTCTTATCACCCTCAAACTACTGGACAAACAGAGCGAGTAAATCAAATTCTTGAAGACATGTTAAGGGCCTGTGTAATATCTTTAAAGGGTTCGTGGGAGAAAAGGCTACCTTTGGCTGAGTTCTCCTATAACAATAGCTATCAAGAAAGTATCAAGATGGCCCCTTTTGAGGCTTTATATGGCCACAAGTGTAGAACTCCTCTGAATTAGGTTGAGCCAGGTGAAAGAAGGTATTATGGTATTGACTTTGTTAAAGAACCGAAGAGCAAGTTCGGATTATTCAGCAACATATGGAAGCTGCACAATCAAGATAGAAGAGTTATGCAGACAAGAGAAGGAGTCCTCTTGTATTTGAAGTTGGTGATTACGTGTACCTGAAAGTAGCACCGATGAAAAAGGTACAATGATTTGGTGTGAAGCGAAAGTTGGTGCCCTGGTATGTGGGCCCATACAAAATTATTGAGTAATGTGTACCAGTGGATTATAGACTCCAACTACCACTAGAGATGAGCGCCATCTTCAATGTTTTCCATGTCTCTCAATTGAAGAAATGTCTTCATGTACCCGAAGAAGCCATTGAACCCACTAGTGTCAAGATCCAATCTGTTTGATGTATGAAGAAAAACCTATCCGAGTGATAGAAGAAATGGAGAGTGACTAGAAGTAAGGTGGTTAAGTTCTATAAAGTGGTGTGGAACAACCATAGTGAGTAAGATGCAACATGGGAAAGGGACGATTTTCTGCATGACGCCTAACTCACTTTCTACAAGGATTGGTATGTCTTTCCAATCTTGGGATGAGATTTCTATAAGGGGAGAGGGGCTATAACACCATAGTGTTAAGCATGCAATTGGCATTGGCATTGCATGAGCACAAGCATCATTGAGCATTCATGAGCATGAGCATGTCAAATTCTATCTTCACTACCTTGCTTCTATCACATGTGATGCCTCTTAAATTTATACCTAGGCTAGGGTTTACATGTGATTAATGTGTGAAATGCTTGAGGGACCCTACAAGTACCTTAAACATGCTTATAATGTCACATGGAACAACTTTGGTATTCATGACTTGGACCAACTTGGCCTCTAAGTCACAGTTATAGTGTAAGCTACCATTTTTAAGTTGCTTGTTTGACCTAAGTTGAACTATACCCTAGAAACTTTGCATGGATGTGCACACTAAAGCAAAGTTGTACAACTCAACTAGGGTAACAACTTTTATTTTTGGGTCATGGTCTAATTCAGGTCCTAGCTTGCTCTAAAATAGTGCATAAATAGCAAGAAAATACTATTCTACCACTTTGAAAAAATTTCTAAGTCTGGGAGTGATTTACAGTTTCAACGTACCCGTATTTGACGTGCTGTAGTTTGAAAACTAGGCTGACCCAGACCAAACTCATTTTAGCAAAGTTGGAGTACTCATCAAGCTCTACAACTTTGATTATTACGGTTTTCGCTAAATCATGCTGGTTTGAGAGATAGAGAGTGAGGAAGGGGACGGTTTTAGCCAAACTGAAACGGCATTAGCCGATTCAAATCGGGCCGGTGGTGGCCAGCCATCATCAGGCCATGCTCGCCATTTGCTGGCCATATGCTAGCATGGGCCCCACCAGTCTAGTTGGGGAGGGCTTCAATACCACCACGACGCTCCCATCTGCTCTCTCTCGCTCATTTCCTCTCCTTCGCTCACTCTCGCATCCGCAAAGGCGATGCCGAGCTCACCATTGCCGCCGCAAGCTTCACCACCGTGTAGCACCATCGTCGCCTCACCATTTTCCAATCAAGCATGCCAACAGCTCCGCCTTGCTCCACGCTTCAATCTCCACCCCCTTTGCCAAGCCCTTCAAGTCTAGGTATGGGCGCATTGCCATTTCCGCCAGCGGTGGTCTCGCCGAAGAGCCACCGAGCTCTAGGCTCATCGTGGCCAACGCAAGCTCGAGCCTTTTCATTCTTTCTCCCTCTCATCTTGTCACCTCTGTAGGTCATAGGAACTCATGCTAGTGACCATTTAGATGCTACCAC
This sequence comes from Miscanthus floridulus, assembly GCF_019320115.1. Lineage (NCBI taxonomy): Eukaryota > Viridiplantae > Streptophyta > Magnoliopsida > Poales > Poaceae > Miscanthus > Miscanthus floridulus. The sequence goes on from NC_089595.1 coordinate 45,883,891, forward strand.
CCTAACAACACCGGAACACGCCCGTGCACCGTCGTGTGATCGCCGCCACACAACATGCACGTGGGTAGAGCTCACCGCCGCCTCACCAGAACCCTAACCCACCCTAGTGAGCTTTGTTAGGATTCTATGAAGCCATAGCGCACCTCACTGGAGCACGTGATGACCGAAGAACGCCGGCGTACCGCTGCGCTACCTCTGTCGTCCGCCATTGTCGCCGGCGAGCCATCTCTGGTGAACCCTAGGTCATGTCTTCACCACCAACCGACGTGGCTTGATGAGGGGAACATGTTGGTGTCACCCTCATTGCCGGTGATCTCACCATTGGCAAGATAGGGCTGGCCGGAGTGCCTCCCCTGCCCCGGTATCACTGACCAGCGGGCCCCATCTGTCAGTCTGTGTGTTCTTTGACTTCTTATTTGTTTTCACATATTTGAATGCATGTTTCCAATATTCATAAGTAGAGTTGTAGATGTCCATTTTGGGTGAACCAAATTTTGTTGGATTCATCATGAACTGTACTATTTGATAAAAATATGAAACCTACTATTTGGGATGTTTTTCTGGGAGAATTAAATGGAGCTAGATAAGTGCTTTCAAATTGTTTTGAATCTTGTAAAATGCATAACTTGAGTTAGGAAAGTGATAAAATTGTGAATCCAATTTTGATGATCTTGTGTTGACATGCTCTAGCTAAGAAAAATACTAAACCTACAGTAGGTATATTTGGAATATGGTCTTCCTATTTAATCTTAAATATTTGCTAGTTTCTAGTGAAAATAAATGGGGTAAAAATACATAACTAATGATCATGCAAATTTTTATGTAGTGTTATGGTACTAGGATGAATGTACGAAAAAAATGAAATCTGTTGTTTGACACTTTTTACTAGGCTAAACTATTTTTGCTAAAATAAGCCTATGCAACTTGTTATTTTTGTAGAGATGGCTATACTTATCCAAAAGGCATGAAATTTGTACAGTAGACTTTTGGGGTCATATGTAGACTACTTTAATTTTCTCAGAATTTATTGGGCACTTTTGTTATATTTTCCTTATTTCTCCTTAGTGTCCAAATAAATTAATAAAGGCATTTAAATAATTTATTTGGGCTTGACCATCATGTTTTCTATAGTGTGTAAGATGCCTATGAACTGTTAGTACCATTGGTGGTGCCCAGATTGGAATGCTTGTATGCAGTGCAATATTAATTGCTCTATAATTCAATTTTAGTGACTGTTTGGATAGTTTCTTTTGTTAAGTAAATTGCATGGGTAAGGTGATGTTTGCTGTGAATCATGTCAATAACAAAGTTGTATATAACTTACTTATCTTGCTTGTGTCAAATTTTCATGGCAATAGGCTATATGGTTTGAGAGTTATAGCTGTTAGAAGTTGGTCTCCCGAAATACTTACTCTCTGGAATTTCTGGACAGACCTGAGAAGTTTACCTATTTTGACTAGGATAGTTATTGAATTGCCTTTTGGTGATTAAATGAAAGTTGTAAGAAATTTTATACGCTTTCCATAAAGTCTAAGTTCATAGCATTTCGTTGAGTACAACTCCAGTTATGATCTAAACTTGTAGCTGCTATGTTGTGGTCCGGAAATGGACTTAGTGTGGATTCTTGAAATTTCTAGAGAAGAGATATGCACCTACTCAGTAAATAAGAATTCAACTTTGTTATCATCCTAATGACCTAATATGATAGTCATCATTTAACCATGCACATTATCATGTCATGTTATCCATGACCAGTCTTATGCATTCATGATTCTCAATTTTTGAATGTGCATGCAATAGGTGCGACGGAAGAAATCACCGTGTTGGATTACGAGGCTGATCCCTAGGAAGAGCATCAGGAAGTGCAGCAACAGGAGGCCCTAGGAGAATGTGAGCCTGATAGTGAACAGTTGCCCAAGTGTCCAGATCATCAGTGCTCAACCTTTGTGAAAGGCAAGCCCCGGAGCATTCTAAGCCACCTATGTTTTCAAACTATCAACTTGAGTCCTTTTTATGTTGATGCATTAAGTACTAGGAGTTGATTGGAACCACTTGCTGCATATATCTTCCTTACCCAGATATATATCTTGAATCCTATGTAGGTCTAGGATTGAATATATGCTTAGCCATGCTTAGTCAGTAGAAGTCAGGTGATTACCTGTCATCTGCATGATATAGGCTGATAACTAATTTATTGTTGGCTATATGTGCTAGCATGAAAATAATCATGTGTCACTGAATAAAGGAGACCGAGCGGGATCATGATAGAGAAGCAACAAGGCATGGAGGTCTTGGTGCCTATCTATCCCCGTCTATGTTGATTAAGGACCAATTCGCTGTACATCCTCATGTCATGTTGAACGCATGCCTAGCACTTAGCTGGCCAGATCTGATGATATGACCGTGAAGCCAAGTAGTTCAATTTAGGCTAGGCCCCAATAAGTGGAAGTGCGCACACTAGAGGTAGTAAGGATATGCGGAGAGCTAATGGCGGGAGTCCAAGTCGGGTTTGAGTCCCAATCTTCCTGGCAGATTGATAGAATCTCTAAGGGTGCAGCGCTGATCGGACCCACGACTGTACTTGAATTATACCAAAGGTGACCTAAGGCTACCTTAGCATAGACGTGCCTCAGTTTATGTTAGGAATAAATTCCCCAGCTAGGTAGGAATCGATTCGAATCACCATCTCTCCTAGATTGTGAGAACTTGACTGAGCAGCGGCAACGTAGAAGCACTAATTGAGAGTTGGTGGTTATGATGATTGCTCAAATTATTATACCGGATATGGTTACTAATTCTTCTTAGCTTAATCAAGTGATTGCTCTAGTACAGATGCTAATCTAGACATGCTTAATTGAATAGGTATTCAAATTGATGCTAGAGGTACTAAATCTCCAAGTTATGTTACTTAATGTTTTATGCAAAATGTTATCAAGATAAGTCCACCTTGAAAGCCTTGCATACTCCTTGGTGTCTTATTATTTTTGGTTTATGACGGGTAAGTCTAGGTGAGTACATTCTCATACTTAGGGTTTATTCCCATTTGTTGCAGATGATGTGATGTACCATGGTTACTGCAAGCATTGCACAACTCCTACAATTGATGACGGGTAAGTCTAGGTGAGTACATTCTCGTACTTATGACGGGTAAGTCTAGGTGAGTACATTCTCGTACTCCAAGGGCATGGTCATTCTATATCATCTCATCTATGTGCTTTTGTTGGAGATGATCTTAAATTGGCTATGTATTTGAACTATCTTGATTTTGTTTCAAAACTATGTTGCTTCCACTAATTCTAAATTTGGGTTGTAATAATTTCATTGAAACTCTGATGTATGAGAACTAATTGTGAACCTGTTGTAACATGTGACTGGTTGTGCTAAATCTTGTACGATCTTGGTTTGTACGTCGGTTTGTTTGAGATCTTTCATGATTTCATTGGACTACCGGGTTTATATGCGCTCAAGTATGACGGTTTGATCGCTTCGGTGATTGCTATTGTACTTGTGCTCTGATAAATTTGATGGTTCTGTTATAGTGCCTGCCGTAGATTTGCACGTTGGATGGGCCGTCTTCTCGTTCTTTGGTGTATGATCTGCATTATGCTTTGTCTGATGGCATATTTTGATTATAATTCCCTTGTACTCGTGTATGTGACCTGCAAAATAGTAATCCTGCAATACAAGTGGAACTATGTCAATAGTAAGGGTATATGTGTGTAAAAATACATAGGTTCCTCCTTTTTGGATCATAGTTGGCAGTTGGATTTTGTCGATAAGAACCGCCAACAAAATCCCCCAAGCTTACCCTTTGCTCATCCTCGAGCAAAAGCTAAGATGTTGGTTGTTGATCAGGAGTTGCTACTATGCCGATTACATTTCAAAAGTGCCATGCTTATAACAAAGTTTTCTTCCTTGATGTGAATGAATAGGCATTCTATCCACCCTCTATTATCTCATTCCCTGCGGGGCTTTTTTGGCCTTATCCAAGTCTTAGGTGGTTGCTAGATAGAACGGTTCACAGAAATTCTTATCATTCATTCTTTGATCGACTCTCTTTCCGGAGGTTTTGAAAGTTTTTCAAAAATAAAAGTAAGTTCCTCAGATGATTCAGTCGATCGCTCAAATGTGTATGCTCCTCACCAAAGGCTTTTATGATATTGCCTTTCTTTTCATCCTACTTCTAAAGGCTTTTTGTGGAGTTTTGGGTAGGTATGAAAGAAGGCATACTTGCATCACATAATATTGCTAAATAAAAAACTGGATCTCAAGGAGATGCAAGTCATACACTTTGATCAAGACGTGCAAGTGTGTGGAATTTTGTACTCCTAATGCTAAAATATTTATTTTTGTACTCCTTTGATCATGACTCTCTCTTTGGATGGATGCCTTTTATTGGAATGTATGGGCCTTCTTATTTTTTCCTTCTTTTTCTTTTGTTTTCTTCATGCTCTTGGGCATGCATTTTCTTTCTCTCATGCCTTTTGGCACGGATATATTTTTTTCTTTTTTATCATAGCCCATACTTCCTTTTGGCATATGAAAAACTTTAGAGAGAGACTCATGATAAATATAAATGGAGTATTTATTTAGTGGATGGAAAATATGTTTTTGTGTAACTCTTAGTGTAAGAGTCAGCATTTTATTTGTGGGTGTACGTGTGTCTTGATCATGGGTGCATGACAAGAATCTCAACAAAGGTTACAAACAATTTGACAAAGCTCAACATGATAACAAGCAGCATATGACTAAGGTTTTGTATTTGTAGAACATGTCATATGGCTTTAGTAGGAAATATAAATCACTGAGGAACTTTTAGTTTAAAACTCTGGATGTCAAGTCTTTCTTAGAACAAAGTCATAATAAATTTCCATTGCACCATATCGTACCCCGCAAAAACTTAGACTAGATTAAGCATTTGTAACCCACAAGTTTCAAGTTTTTAGGATGAGACATTTTTAGCCAATAAACTCGAATCTTGGGGAAAGCTAAGTTATAAACTAGGCAATGTCAAAATATAAGACAGAGCAACTATTCATCATTTTAACAAGGATGAACTAAACATTTTTACTACACATATGTGGAGTGGAATAGATATTTTATTTTATTATTATTTATTTTTTATCAAGGTTCACCAAACAAGTTTTCATTTATGTTGTCATCTTGAAGACTTACCCTGATGAAGTTGATAAATTCCTGCAAGGGTTAGTCCATATGATCAACCAATATCTATACTCAACAATTTTGGTTCAATAATCAGACTAGACACCATGTCTAGTTTGAACAAGGCAAGCTAATTAACCTAAGTACCATGCTCAAATTAAAAGGCCTATAGAAGGATGATCATTACATCCAAACTTCAAACTAAGCACCATGCTTAATTTAAAACATGTATAACAAAAACTCCTAAACCAAAACATGCCAGCATAGAGATAGGAAGCATGAAAGGATAAACAAGATTCATCCAATGGAGGTGAAAGCATTAAATGGTGAACAAGAGAACCATTAGTTTATTTATTTATTTCTCTCTTTTTTAGGCAAGGTAACAGAAAGTTATGAGAGTGCAAGATACACATTACCTTGTGGGGGTCCTCCCCCAAGCTAGCTCAAAGCCTATGGTGCGGGGTTGTATCCCTATGCTTTTTAGCTCTTCCTACATGGATAGGATATGGTAGATCACGAGTGCACTTACCATCCCTTGTGATTACCGTATTGATATTTTCAAATGAAATCTCATGGTGCCCTGGGATCTTTTCAAAATCATATGTAGGAATTGTAGCATCATTTTGAGCTAATTGGGTTTCAAACATTTTATTAAGGCTTAATTGATTTTCAAAGGAAAAGTTTAAGCCTTCTAAATTTGAATTAATGTTTTAAAAAATTTCATCGTTAGAGGCAAGTTTCTTTGTCAAGTTTTCATTTATTTGAGCTTGCCTTAACACAAGATCTATCAAGGAAGGTTGATTTGCAAAATTTGAATTGTAAGCAAAGTTACCTTCCTGATATGGTGGGTGCGACTGATTCTACCGTGGACTTCCCTGTGGAAGAAACCCATTGTTGTCGTTCAGCGCATCTTCATGGGTTTCAGGGCAGTCATTCCTTGAGTGTCCACTTTCACCACAGACCTCGCATATCATATGCAAATCCATGGCCTTGACGTTGTCATACATTGCCTCCTTCTCATGGGCACGCTCATCAAGCTTTTTCATCAGAAGGTCCATTTTTGCGACAAGCATATCCATTTCCTCCATGGTATGCATGCTGTCTTATCGTGTTTGGAGTCTATCTTCATTCCACCCCTTGATGGAGACCATCTTCTCAATGTGAGCCGTAGCTCCGTTGATTGTGAGTGAGAAGAAGGCTCCTCCAGCAGCAGCATCTATGTGGGCTCTGGATGTGGAAGTTAGCCATTGTAGAAGTTTTGAAGAATAAACTAGTTTTCCATCCCATGGTGTGGGTAGGCAAGGATGTATTCTTGTTGCCACTCCCACGCTTTTGGGATGGATTCTAATGCTGTCTGCTGGAAGTTGAAAATTCTTCCATGAAGGGCATTGGTTTTGCCTATTGGGAAAAACTTCGCAAGGAACACTGTTGAACACTTGTTCCATGTGTTACCAACTTCCTGGTCCTTGTAGAACCACTGTTTTCCCTCCCTAGGAGGGAGAATGGGAACAAGCAGAGTTTCATTGTCTTTGGTGCGACATCCTTCATGACAACGGTGTCGCACAGCTCTAGGAAGTGTTGGAGATGTGCATTGGCGTCCTCACTAGGCAATCTGTAGAATGGATTTGCTTGCACCATCATGATTAGGCCAAGCTTCAACTCAAAGTTTGCGTCACCCATGTTGATAGCGGGCCCGACGGGCACTTTGGTAACATTGGGGATAGAGTACTCGTGTAACATCTTGTTGATCATGGTGTTTGGTACAGATGATGCTGGGTTGACGGGTTCGGTTGTCGGTGGAGTAGTCGAAGGGGGGTCAACACGAGGTCAGGCCTTCTTTAGGAATGACTCTGGATTCTCGGTGAAGGTCGTCGGCAAGTCAAAATCGTCTTACACTATCCTGTTTTCATCCATAATAGGAGAAAACAAGCAAAGTTATCCTGTTACGAGCCATGGCTACTACACATGCATATCATCATGAACATGTCCTAATAGATTCTTTTAACTAGTGCCTTCCCCGGCTGCGGCACTAGAAATGCTTGTTGGCATTTCTTAGCACAATCATCAAGTGTGGAGGTTTTAAGTCCATCCTCGGCAATGGCGCTAGAAATACTCGTTGGCGTTTCTTAGCGTCACCACTAGGATTTGTGTTTCCTAGCAGTAGCACTAGAAATGTTGTGATGATATTTCTGAACACATGCAGAAATATTCCACAAGCGCATGGATATATCATTATAGCATTTCACCCAGAAGTATTCGGGTATCATTCATTTATATTTTCCCAAAGGAAGGCTTGGTGTAAAGTTTCAAGCAGGGACATGGTCAAGATAACATGACTGTATAATAGACCAAGGTTCATAACAGGGGTAACCCAGGATAAAAATGGGTAAGATGAGCAGATCATACAAATACAAGAATATCTAAGGGTAGCGATCCTAAGTTAAGATAGCTTTGGTCACTATAAATAAACTTACTTCGGGCACCGGATCGCACGTGGTCTGCTAGGTGATGCTGGCATGTAGCTCTACGCCATATCCAAATGTGGGGGATTACGAAGGACGGACAGGGCTGTCACCACCTGCCGCCTACCCCTAAACCAGGGGATACGAGGCAAATGAAGGTAACTTCTAACATAGACACCATGTCTATGCTATTGGTTACTACTCTAGCAGTGGCCAGGAACTTCCGTCTTTATCAGGAGTCCTCTTACTAGAGCATCCGCCATGGGGGCGGATGATGAACCCACAAGAATATAATGACCAAAACTAATCTTAAAGTAGAACCTACTACCTCAATTTAGGTCTTAGTCTAAACATATATGTATGAAAGATTAAGTATAAAGTTTTATATGCTAAATGAATAACATAAGAACTTAGCTCTAGTTTCATTACATAGCTATATTGATAATGTGAGAGCAAGTACAAAAGGAAACTCTTGATATTATTCATACCAAAAGGCTCAAGTTGATCAAGCTCTCCAATGTAGGTTCTCCTATCTCGAACTACTAAAACTAGTAAAAATAATACAAGTGAGGGAGAGAGGCTCTTGAGTTGTGGTGTGTGTTGAGAGGGAGCTCTCCCCCTCTCTTTATATTAGCTAGAGGTTGGTTTGGCGGGAGATAAAATAGGAAACCAATCAAAACTGACCCTAGGTGTCATAAATGCACCGCCTATGCAAGGTGGGCCTAAGAGAAGCTAGGGGCAGTGTGGCCGCACCCCTGCTAGCCTGCCTTGCTAATGCCTTGTGTAGGTGGGCTCCTGGATGGGCCAGCATCCTTGCTACGTTGATGCTTGCCCTAGATTTGCACGTTGGATGGGCTGTATTCTCGTTCTTTGGTGTATGATCTGCATTACGCTTTGTCTGATGATGTATTTTGATTATAATTCCCTTGTATTCATGTATGTGACCTACAAAACATTAATCCCGCAATACAAGTGGAACTATGTCAATAGCAAGGGTATATGTGTGTAGAAATATGTAGTTTCCTCCTTTTTGGATCATAGTTGGTGGTTGGATTTTGTCGATAAGAACTGCCAACATGAGTGGGTCTATGGACTGCAGGCATGGTCTATGATGGACTGTGTCCACCTCTCTCTCTTCTCTCTTCGGCTCATGGTAGACCGGGTGCATGTCGGTCCTGACAGGGGTGTGGCTGCTCCTTTCTCACGCGGTGGCACTCTCGTTGGCAGCGAGCTCGTACGTCTACGCGCTACGGTGGCTTGGTGGGGCTACCAAGGGTCTCTACAGCATCATGAGGTCATGGCAGGTAGATCAAGGGGATAAAGGCAGGGTCTTGAGGCTCTAGGTGACCGATGATGGCAACTTGGCGGCTCACGGTGGTGCACTGATGATAGTAGGGTACTCTAGGGCACTAGCGTGGCTCCAACGGGGCTCCTTCAGACTCCTCATGCTCTAACAAACACAGCTAGGGTGCTAGCACTACTACACTTGGATGTTTCACAGCCATGTCATAACCCTCATCGTAGTCCAATTTTGGCCTTGGCAGTAAGCTGTCGACAGTGATGATGATAGCCTTCACTGTCGCTATCAGAGACCGACTGCAGTGTACACTAACACCATTGTATTGGCTTATGATCCATCTATGATAAGGTCCTTACTTCCATCGCATTGGAGCATGACCCGGCTGTGTTGGTATACACTAACACTGCCATGTTGGCTTATGATCCGACCATGATCAGGTTGTTGTTTTTGTTGCATTGGAGCATGACCCACCTGTGTTTTTGTACACTAACATTGCCGTGTTGGCCTATGATCCATCTGTGATCTGGTTGTTTCCGTCGTGTTGTACCATGACCTGCCTGTGTGGGTGTACAATAACAACGCCATTTTGACCAATGATTAGGATCACAGTCGCCTCGCACAATGACCTGATTGTGTGCAGTGCGTGTTCACCGTCGCTTTGGCACCTGACGTGTCTTTGTTGAGGTGGACATCACCGTGACTTCAGCGTATGAATCATCTCGTCATTGGTAATGGTCACCATCATATTGTAGTATGATTCGATAGTGATACACTATTGACCCCTGTCGCATGAGATGGATAGCGGTGGTGTTGTTCGTTAGCTTCACCAACGGTGAGTGTTACGGAGGTGATGACAAAATAGAGAATGGCCCTTATATCCGACGGTGACAGAATTACATCTAGTTTTCACAATTAATTTACTAATTCAGATTGGCCTTAATAACTTATTGAACACACACCATACAGATATAATCATTACACACCATTCATCATAACCACAACAAAGAGTACTTTTTGTAATAAGAAGTGACACTAACATAACAACTATGTTAACTCAAGAATTAACACAAGCGGTACATAGATAGGAGAATAAAGGTTCTACTCCCTACAGACTTACATAACAAAAATGAGGTAGATGTGCTCCGCTCCTTTAGATTGGCACTCCTTCTTGCAAGGCAAAGCTTCCTTCAGCTTGGTAGCTACTACACCATGGAACCCCTCTTCTTCCTCCCTCAGCCATTGCAAGAAAATCGTTTAAAAGCACTCAGACTCCACAACCTACACAAAGCAGTAGCATTAATAATATTCAACATACAATTGCATTAGTTACCAAGGCAAAATTAGACTATATATAGAATCAAAACAACTCCCTACCTAAAAAAAGAACAACTCTCCTATAGACTCCATGAACAAGGGAACATGAGGAAGATAGTGAGGTCTTTCTGGACGTAACCTCTAGGTAGGTCTATGATACCACACCACCTAGGCAGGGAGGACAAGAACTTTTCTAATGTTCATGTCATATGCGATCAGTTTTTTTGTCCTTGCCAATAAGGAAAATCAAATTTCATTCTAGGTGAACTACAATCACTCTATAGTCCACATCGCAAACATTGTAACAAAATTGAATATTGTCCCATCCAAATATCTCCAGCGTGGTCACCGTATGCTTCAGTGTCTAGTTATCGGTACCATAGTCTTCTAGGACCCAGAATGAAAGCTGATACTTCCTAAACAAACTAGTAGTAGATACACATAACTGACTCTGACCTTCATGGATGGAGATTGCTTCACCACGTGGCCTACAAATTTTCCTCCATGTCTTTCCCTGCATATCAACAACAACTATCTAGGACAACTCAAGCTAGTGCATAAAACCATTAAGAAACACACTTGTCGAATATGTGTGTACAACACCCACGCCCCATTCAGATTCCTTAAACAACCATGCTGCACTCTTAGATGAGTAGATGCTCACACCTACGAACTCACCGACCTTCTTTTTCCCATATTCAATCACATGGAAGTGCGAGGAGACTGTTAGATCGAACCCCAAGCAAGCTGAACCAAAAGAACGGTTGTTATCTGGTAGTAACCACCATTTATTAGTCACTAGATTGCAGACAACATAGCAAAACCCAACGCACTAGCATAGGATGAGCCCGTGGTAGCAATCTGAGATCACACCATCCTCAATGGGGAAGGGCAAGAAGGTCAAGGAGGCATATTCACCGTTGATGCTGGTGAACTTGTGTTTGCCTTTGTAGCTATGATAGATGAATCCATCAACAATCTGGGTAGCTCCTTATGGTACTTGGATTTGGATATGAGGCGGTTCTAGGAGCGACAGACACACTTGTAGCTGCACAAGGTGTGGGCGGTGAGGCGTTGGAGGAAGAGAGTGAAGGCATGGTCTATGAGGACGGCCACTTTGTTCCTCTTGTTGAGGCCTCCTCCTCCATCTTTAGTTCCTGACTAGGATCTGGTGTAGCCGGGCTAGCAATGGAAGCGGTTGCGCTATCACCTAAATTAGAGAAGCAGCGCCTGTGGAGATTGGATCATGAGCTCCTTAGTAAATAGATGGAAGTTTGTTTTGTACTCAGATGAGTGAAGAGGGGGATACAAATCCAAGAAAGATGGAGGGAAGTGCAAAAGAATTACTATTGCCTTTGGATCTTGTGGGATTGGCGGTCACGGCGGTGATGAGTAGTAGCCTAGTCACCGATGGATCTATGTGGGCCCAGCCGGTGAGGCATACCATCATGGGGTACTAGCTTGTCAGCAGTGAGTGGTGGCTTGCACTACGTAGAGTAGGGGTAGTCGCGCAGTTCAGCATTAGGGAGCAAGGAGCAGCAATGAGGAACAAAACCTATGGGCGAGGAGAAAGACACAGGGTGTGGAGCGTGCTTTGTAAACAACCCTTTCAAACGCGGGAATTGAAATTGTGCACAACTTTGTAAAAAACACATGGGCTTGGAAATTGATGAAAGTGTTACCAACCAGACCGTATGCAGGTGGCGGTGAAGGCTACCAGTGGTGGTGAATGGGTCCTACAAAGATGTTTTAGGAGGCACCACACTACTATCACCGTGGAAGGGGCGACTGCTGCCTGGTTGAGGGCATCACTCGTTCTACCTGGTTGTAAACTGTCACTCGTTCTACCCAATTGTAACTAGAAAAATGTTAGATTAAGGTCCTATTTGGTTTCCTCCTGCTAAAGTTTAGCTACTAAACGTTAGTCACTTTAGCCACATAAACACTTTTGATGTTGTGGCAAGGTTTTTAAGAAGGGAGAGAAGAAGTGAGTTTCATGGGGATGAAACTCTTTTAGCATGAATACCAACTCTCTATGAGTCATGGAATTAAATGTCTATGAAACTCTAGAATGAAACTCTCCATTGAGAAGGGGTGTTTCATCCATATTTCATTTTATTCTACATGACGTGGATGTCTTGGAAACAACGTAATGAAACTCTCCACTGAGTCTAGCCTAAGTACGAAATAAACTAGAACTGAGTCCAACATTCAACAAAAAATTTCCATTAATATTTTATACCCTACATACAATCTACGGGTCCAGGAATTGAAATACGATATTCCAACAATCCTCATAACTTGATTTGCTTTAGATAAGGGTCATTTGCATCTATCCCCTTAATACATTCAATCAATGATGGAGCTAGATGCAAGTAGGGGCATTCACCAGTGATGTTGGTGAAGTTTTGGTCGCCTCTCTCACTGTCATAGAAGAAGCCGACCACAGTCTGGGACAGCACCTTATGATTGTGGGAGATGAGGCGGTTCTAGGAGCGACAGACACATTTGCAGTAGAACAAGGAGTGGGCGGGGAGGCTACGGCGAATCTCTAGAACAACATCCTCTGTGAGGCTAGCTAGTGCATTCCTATTGTTGGGGTTGCCTCCATTTCAAAGAGCCTACGATCATCAGTGTGCAATAGGATGAGAGCTTTCTTAGTAATGAGATCACTAAAGACGAAAATAATCCGACAAAGATCTATTAGTGAAGTGTGAAAGCATTAACCTTGCCTTTGGATCTAGCAGTGGCGCGGCATGAGGCATGCAATGGCTCACACAAATTGCGAGAGATGAACAATGCACCAACCTTGAAGATGGAGAAGTGGAAGTAAAATGGTCATGCAACTATGTTGTGGGTAGTTGGGAAATGGGAAAATAACTCACGCTGAATTTACTACCGCCGGTAGATCAAATGGTCGTGCAGGGCCGGCGGCCAGAATGCCTATCCCAATTAGCTCGCCTTTTCATGTGATGGAGAAAATATCACTGCTGCATCTATTGTTACCCTATCGGTGGTAAAAGTTTCCTTCCCTATGAGGCCTCCCTATCGGTCCCTCCCTATTGGTCCAACTGGCGGTGGAAGTATGACACCGTCGCTTCTATCGCTATGGCTATGAAAGTGGCGACAGTGATAAATCAATTTGTTTTTAAGGCAAATACTACGACACTTAAAAAAATGGAGTAACAAGCATCACAACCATTTAGTTATTAATTGTTTTCTAAGGAAAAAATTATAAATAAATGATGCAGTGACTAGCATCACATCCACATAAGGAAAATTTTCATCATGAGGACAAGAAAACGCTACAACTAAAAAGGTGAACATTACACAATAATAAAGTGATGCAAGGAACTCTTTAGACAAGTGGGGAAGGCAACAGTCAAGGTCCATGACATCCACGGCCACCCACGTGAGTCACGGGCGACGGAGTAGGGAAGACGACACAGACCATTTGATTCCCTACACTTTGTGATCTAACATTAACGCTAAATCACCGTATGAAACGGCGACGGGAGCTGCAATAATGACAATTTGCAAACACAGCAAACCAATTTACAAATTAACCAAGGCAAATACTTCCACCCCAGCACCATCTTAGTGAGGTGCTTTTATCTCACGTCTGTGTAGCCAAGGCATATACTAAGAAACTTCACGCAGGTAGGCTTAAACAGAGGGACAATCTACTCTACTCCTGAAGGGTGAGTTCTTGACGGTCACTAACACCCGTTTTGACCATCAACATTTCACCTAAAAGCATGATAAAGTGAGATAAATCATCAACACATGTGTTGAATTTTGTTTATAATTCACCTAGTTTCACTTGTACTTGTAGAATTATTTGAATGCAGGAATTATAGCAAAATTTATGTAAAATGGTGAGGAAAATGGACAAGGGAGGCAAGTAGACGTGGCAGAGAGGCTAGGGGCCTGCATGCCATGCTGGCTGGCCCCACCATGGCACCGCCTAGTGTGCCATGTGGCCTGGCCACATCACCTATCCATGGGAGCGACTCCCCAAGCCCTCTCAAATGTTGATCCAATGTCAGTTTACACCGATGGTCACGATGGAGTGGTCTTGGATCCATAGGTCCACTATCATGGACTTGGAGCCCTCCACCGACCTTGGAACCATCTTAGCTCCCAAATTTCAACATGTGCCAACTTCACAACTGCCTTTGGGAGCCAACCAAGGCCATATGATTGAAAGGTAGTGAAATTAAGGGTTGTCCAGCGCTCCTACCATGCCACTCGGTGCCCAAGTTACCTCCACCACCTTACTTGATGTCATAAGTACCACCCTTAAGCAACCGACCTTGGAGAGCTATAAATAGTGGTGTGAGGTGCCATTTGTATTCATCACCATCTCATTCCATCACTCCTAGTGAGAGTAGTAGCTAGGCAAAGCTATGTAGATCTACTAGTTAGAAGTAGAAGATACGGAGAGAGTGAGGAGAAGCTTGGAGAAGGGCTAGGATTGTCGGCATCCTCTCCACTTGTGTTTCACTGGATGAAGCTCTTCCTTGAGTGAAGTCCAGCATCTTCTGTGGTAACTCTACTCTTTTGCATTACTTAAGTAATATTTATATTATTGTGTTTACTAGTTTCACTGCTTGGTTAGAGTGCTCTAGTCTCATTTCATCATGTATAGGATTAGAGTAGTGAGTCTATAGATTAAACGTGGTGCTTAGGCTATAGCTTGCCTGTGTTTACGGCTAGGCCTCCGGATAGATTGTGGTAGGTGGCAGGTGGTGACAACCCTATCCATCCTCTGTATTCCACCATGATAGGTCTAGTTATTAAATCATAGGGCTCATAGCATACCATCAAAGTAAACAATTATGATATAGGTTTCCTTAGTATTGCATTAGTTCATAGAAACTACAGATATCCTTTCTACCCATTATGTATACCCTTGTGCTATCCTTGGACAACTTAGTTCTTAGTCTAGTTCACTTCGCATTACCCGTGGAAATACGATACCTTGGAATACTCCCGGGTGGAAGCTACATTGACATCCGTGAGCTTGCAGATTTTTCTATTTGCCATATCTAGTGTCAATAAGCTTTCTAGCGCTGTTGCTGGGGAATAGTAGTTGTTCTAGTTTAGAACCAAGTCATCCAAGTATCTTTTATCCTTTATGTTTCATACCATGGATTGCATTCCTATCATTCAATTCGCTACCCCAAAGGGTACTAGTTTGGAGCCACCTCCATCATCAAAACCTATCCTCACCCATAGTTATGAAATTTGACATTGTTTCATAACTAAAGTTCAGGAGCTATCTTTTTCTAGGGAAAAAGATGACAACCCATATGCTCATCTACAAGAGTTCAAGCAAGTGTGTTCATGCCTTCACATTTTGGGCATGTCACACAAAACCCTTAAGTGGAAGCTATTTCTATTCTCTATGATGGGATTAGCCAAACTATGGTATACTCGAACCATAGAGAGTGCACAAGGAGAGTGGGAAGTTCTTCGAGCCAAGTTTTGCTTAAGCTTCTTCCCCATTCCCTGAGTTGGTAGTCTTTGAAGAGAGGTCCTAACATTCAAGCAAAAAGAGAAGGAATCCCTAGGTGCCACATGGGCACACTTGATGGATCTCTGTTCATCTAGCCCTGATATTGGTATAACCAGCCCTATCCTTCTACAACACTTCTATCTAGGTCTTAGTGAGGAATCAACACAATTCCTTAACAACACTTCAGGAGGAGCCTTCTTACATCTTTCTAATAGTGAGGGGAGAGCTATCCTTGACACAATCCTTGAAAACTCTCCCTACATAGATGTCCATGATGATTCCCCTAAAGAAAAGGACATTCCAACCCCTAAGCAAGAAGAAGTTTCAACAACTAAATCATTGCCAATTCCATCTAAAGCTTTAGCGCTCGACCCAATTCTTGGACCATTCCTAGGGATACCAAAGGAAGAAGAAACTAATCCTTTGGAGTTTCCTTTTGAATTCATGGAGGATCTCTCTCCTGGTGTTAAGAACACCTTCAATCATCCAATCCAACAGAGATCTTTGGCATCATTGACACCAAATCATCATCTTCCCTATTCATCTTATGATTTGGTTGTCCAAGAGCCCCTTGAATCAACATCATTTTCCACTTCAGACTTTGATCTCCCCGATGTCCATCCTTGTTTCTTTGTTGATAATTCTAACCAAGGAGGCACTTCACCCCTTTTGGTTGACACCAAATAGGAGCACAAATCATTTAATGTAAAAATCCCAATCCTAATGGAGGATGAGGATGGAAATCCACTCATAGAATGCCATAAACAAGAGATAATGGCTCTTTCATCTCCATTTGAGTAAATATCTAAAATGATTTCATGCTACCTTTGTTTGCTATAGTATATACGTAGGTTTTGAAGTATTTTCATACACCTTTTAAATTAGGCATGGTGCTTAGTTTAAACTATTTTCCTGAATTAAATTAGATGAGGTGTCTAGTTTGATTCTTGAACCAAAAGGTGTGCTAATTTACTTCCAAAGGCTTTTAAATTAAGCATGGTGCTTAGGTTAAAATGCCTTCCTAAATTAAATTAGACGTGGTGTCTAGGTTGATTTATGAGTCGATAGTATGCTATAGTAGATACTAGATATTTTGTTGGACTAACCCATGTAGAAAACCCTTAATTCAATTTGGGTAAGTCACGAGATAAATTCAAATCGAAGATAGAGCAAGGCACATGATGAATTCCAATAACTTTATGAAAAGAAGACATAGCCTATTCATCATGGATGGAGAAACTCAAGTCTACAGCTCCAATGAACAGCATCTCGTCAACCAATAATCATATCCTCATCTCATCAGATGATGCAAAGAAAAGCTAAATGCAAGGAAAGGCCTTGATCAACAGACCTAATATGCCCTCACCAACAGGAGATCATTTGCGAAAACAAATCATTGAGGCATAAAACCAAGGGTGAGGTGGAAGGTCCAACAAAATGGCAAGATCAAAGAGTAGAAAGATGGCATGACAAAAGGATGAGAAAGGAAAGGTGCAATCTAGGCAACAAGCTCATAATTGCAAGGCTAGCCAAACAAGAAAGACTTCAAGCAAAAAGAGAAGGACCATCATGAGTCATCTACCCTTCGTCATATGGTGTTATCACGCTCCAATGACAAAGGTAACATCCAAAGGTAAATGGTCATTATTTTAAAAAAAAGTTTTTCTTTGATTCTGATAGGCACATAAACAAGAAATAAACATGTTTGAGTTACAACTTGCTTGATCCAACCTGATTAACTCAACGTGTTTATTTCTTTAAGCTTGTTCCTAGCACCACTTTCTTGATTTCATACTTTTAACCAAATGAGCTAAAAAGTTGCACATCCTATCTCTGGAAGATGATAGCCATAATCATGTAAAGATTGATACATTATGCACAGATAAACAATCCTTTCATGGGCTAAGCAATTCGATCTTTTCTACCAAATATACTTAAATCCTACATTCATGCTCAATCTTTGGATGTTACCACCCATGTTATAATTGAACAAAGCGCATAACATCAACTTCATATTGTTCCATGTGCCTAAGCCAAGAGAAGAATAAATAAAGTTTTGGTTCTGTTGATGTTTTCCCACCAACAGAGCCTATGCACTTGATGTCTACCTTGTCTTATGAGCAGGACACACTTCAAGCAAAGTACGAGAGTCAGTTGATTCTCTAAATTTCTACAAGTGAAAGTTCTGAACCTATCAAACCAAAATCAAAACTCAAAACCAAGATAAGTTTAGCAGAAGAAGGTGACATCACCATAAGAGGCGTCATCACAACAACCCTCATTTTGAGTGCAAACCGAGTTACTCGATTAATAAACTTCATGAGGAGAAGTCCAGTTCGAAGGACTTACAACACTGAACCTGAAATGACCCCAATTTCTACGAAGGGAAATCCACAGCATCGAAGTGTAATAAGATCGTTGTAGATCACATTACCCAAATTCCAGTCGAATATCACATCCATACAACAATAATATCAGAGTACAAATAGTGCGGAATTACATAATTTATTACCTCACTGCATTGGCGGAATCAAAAGTAGCATTCATTCAGAACAACTTGAAGATAAGATCGCCAAACTCGAGCGTAGGCACGAACCTCTCACCCGTCAAACTCCTCGGAGCTATAATCCTTAGCAGAACCTATGTGCCAAAATTTATCAGTACGATTTGTACTGGCCACTCCCATCCCTATGAGCATTGCTTTGTGGAAATTGGATGCAAGTGGGACATAGTCAAAAGAACCTATAAAGCTAGGGTTTCCTATGCAACAGCATATCAAGTAAATAGTAATAGTTTGTCAAGTTTTAACACCATTCCCACACACATTCCACTCCATCCCCTTTTCTAAGCCAGGTTTTGATCCTAGGATCGACATACCACCATCTCCATACCATACCATCGCTCAGTCGACAGGCCAACTCCCTCTCGGCACTGTCTCAAGGCCCGTAGCCCCTGGCTACGACCGACACTCTCTCACGGGGGAAGAAGAGAAGGACTCATCTCACTATCTAGTTTAAGCGAAACCCAGGAAAGGTCCATAGCCGACAAGTCGGCACATGTATCGATCGATCAACCATACACTCTGCAGAGGTTTTACATAACCACAAGATCCGCCTTCCTCGCTGACCGTCGTCAACTAGGCTGATTCCGGCCGCTTGCTAGCCTAGGATAATGCCACTCTACCATTCAGCCCTGGTTCACCCCAAGTCAAATCTGGGGTGGTGGAAACTGTGAGTCATGAGCCGGGTCCACAAGGTCTCCATGAAGTCTCAGAACAATGTGGGGGAAATCCTCTGCGCCGTGTACCTCCTTACACTGTCCGCTATCAACCTAGCAGTAGTGGCAATATCCTACCAAGTAGTCCAGCCGTCCCACACCATATAGGGCGATTGGTACGTAAGGCTTCCTGGTGAATCTGAGTACTAGTAAGTCCTTAGGGGTGACCAAGCCAGAATGTCTCCATCAGGGTTTCTATTCATCGTGCCACCACAGCACCTCCATCCCGGGCTCCATCCATCACAGGTTCACACCCAGGTCCACCTCATATACCATTTACCCACCACAGATATCCATTTCTAGGGGTGCCCAGGTAGCATCCCATAGCAAGACTTGCCCCAGGCTCATCGTGTACTCCAACTTGGTCGACACAACCCTCACCCTCCACACACCCAAGTCACACACGTAGCACTCTCCCCATAGTCCAGGTAACACCAGTTTCCACCACGCACGTAGTAGAAGCGTAGTAGAAGTATAAGTAATGAAATATATAGCAGTAAGCGTGTGTCTAGCCTAATAGCAGGGTATGCAGGGGTAAGGTTGCGTCAAGGTAAAGGCTTTCAAGCAAGCATACTACCATGCAAGTCCTAGCATAATATAATTGTAGCAGTAAAGTAAATCGATAGCAGTTCTATATTAGCCATGCATAATAGGTGCTATGAGATTGGGTGGGATGTGGCACCTTCAGTGTAGTCGTCTCCGTTCTCCTCATGGTACTCACGGTCCTCGTCCATCAGGTTCTCCTCTGAGTCTGCATCGTTCGCATTATAGTCGTGTTAGCGACGTCTATAGAATAGCACAAAGAAGCAAGGGAAATTCAAAAGAGCCAAATGCACTCAAACATGGGTTCATTGCATAGAGCTTGATTTTAGATGAATTTTGGTCCTAATTTCATATTTTTCCGAGGTCGTATGAATTAGTTATGAATTTCCGAAGTTTAAATCATTTTTGAAATTGGATAAAGGCTGAATTAATCCTGGGCTGACACGTGTCATGCTGTGGTTGGTCCACGTGGCTTGCTGACGTCAGCATGACATCAGCATCACGGTTTTGAGCTGACGGGTGGGTCCGAGCTGACGTCAGCATGACATCATCAACGTCGTCCACACTAACAGGTGGGGCCAAAAGCTTTTGGGTCACTAACAGGTGGGTCCGGTCAAGGTCAATGTCAGTCAACGATGAGTCATTGGTCAACGGTCAACCATCACGGTCACTGACATGTGGGCCTGGTCTGCTGACGTCAGCAGCTAATGTCAGCGTGACGTCAGCATGACGTCACCTCGGCTATGCTGGCTTCTAACATGTGGGTCCTACGTGACGTCACCATGATGTCAGCATCTAACGTGTGGGTCCAGGGTGTCTGTGTCACTGACAGGTGGGGCCAAGTCAACGGTCAGCGTTGACCAATCAATGGTCAATACGGGCCGGGTCTGAACTGGGCCGGTTGGGCTTTGGGTTGGGCCGGTCTGGGCCGGGCCAGGCCAAACACGTGGCACGCTGTGACGCTGCCATGTCACGGCCATGGGCTCTTGCTGGGCCATGGTCCATGGCTGCGGTCTATGGTGGACTAAGTGGTGCTAGTCCATGGACCATAGACTGGCCTATGGTGGACTGAGTCCACCCGTCGCCTCCCAGGCGTGGTCCAGGTACTCCGGGTGCATGCGCAGGTGGCCGGCGAGGGTGGGGGTGTTCCCCTGTTTTTCCCGCGGCGGTGCTCCTGCCGGTGGCGATCTTCACTGATGAGCCTCTGTGGCGAGGCTGGTGTCTGATTGGTGTGGGGAAAAGTTTCCCCGGGCCACGGCGACTGCGTCTGCGAGGTCAGGGTGGCGACCAGAGCTCCCCAAGGTGCTGGCCATGGCGAGCGGCGGCTCGGCAGGGCTCACCGGTGGAGAGGTTGCGCACACTGGCTCTCCGGTGGCTAGTGCTGGGCACAACTTTGTCTATTGCTTCCATGCTCTTTTTCCCAACTTCAATTCCTCCTTTATGAACTAAAAATCCCAAAAACTCACCAGCCGAAACTCCAAAGGCACATTTGTTTGGATTCATCTTCAAGCCATGCTTTCTTGTGCACTCCAGAGTCTTTCTTAAATCGGCTAAATGTCTTTCATGATTTCTAGACTTGACTACTACATCATCGATGTAGATTTCTACAATCTTGCCGATCAACTCGTAAAAAATATAATTCATAGCTCTTTGATAAGTTGCACCGGCATTCTTTAACCCAAACGTCATGACTATCCATTCAAACAAACCAATATGACCAGGACATCTGAAAGCTATTTTCAAAATATCTTCTATTGCCATAAAAATTTGGTTATAGCCAGCATTACCATCCATAAAACTAATGACTTCATAACCTGCTGCTGCATCTACCAGCAAATCGGCAACTGGCATTGGGTAACCATCCATGGGAGTAGCCTTATTAAGATT
Source organism: Miscanthus floridulus (assembly GCF_019320115.1). Classification (NCBI taxonomy): domain Eukaryota; kingdom Viridiplantae; phylum Streptophyta; class Magnoliopsida; order Poales; family Poaceae; genus Miscanthus; species Miscanthus floridulus. Next base: position 45,905,357 of record NC_089595.1, read on the forward strand.
TCTGAAATCTATGCAAACTCTCATTTTTCCATTTTTCTTGTATACCGGTACTATATTTGAAATCCACTCTGCATACTTGCATGGCCGAATGAAGTTTGCTTCTATTAATCTTTCAACCTCCTTCTTCACATCGGCCAATACTTCCTCTTTGTATATCTTCCTTGGAGGTTGTTTATAAGGACGAAATCCAGGTTTAATGGGTAATCGATGCTCAACAATGGAACGATCCAATCCAGGCATTTCCGTGTAATCCCAAGCAAAACAATCTTTAAATTCTTTCAACAGATCTATCAACTTTGATTTATATTCTGGGTCTAACTTTGCACTAATATACATCGGCCTTGGCTTAGAACCATCACTAACATTAATTTCTTCCAACTTATCAGCCGACATAAAACCACATCCCAACTTTCCTTTATTGCCATCGACGGGATTTCCCATTAAAAATTGCTATGAGAGCCGACTGCTTGGATCGGCTGTTGGCCTTCGCTAAAAACATTTATAGGACCTTCTTTCCACACTTTTCCAGAGAAACAATCGACGCCCTCATATTCCCAATAGGTAGATTCTGTGGCAGCAACACTTACCAAATTATCAGCATGTACAACTTCAACATCATCTCCAATCCATTGAATGAGAATTTGATGCATAGTTGAAGGAATGCAACAATTAGCATGGATCCAATCTCTGCCCAAGAGTAGACTATATGCCCCCTTGCCATCAATGACAAAAAAGGTAGTAATCAGAGTTTTTGACCCAATAGTCAGCTCGACATGGATAGCACCTCGGGTATCGGAAGGATTGCCAGCAAAGTCCCTAAGCACCATGTCAGTTTTCAATAATTCTTCATTAGTCATCCCAAGTTTCCTGAAGGTAGTATAAGGCATGATATTGATAGCAGCCCCTCCATCGACAAACATCTTAGTTAAAGGCTTGCCATTGACATATCCCTTTAAATAGAGTGGTTTCAGGTGACGATTCTTGATTGGTTTATCAAAAACAGCCCGCTGCGTTAATACAAGCTGAGCCATCAAATCCTGACATTCACTTTCATCAAAATCAGAGTACACCTCTTCTTGGACATCTTGGCTTTCGGGAGCTATAAACTCTGATGGGAGGAAGAAAGCCATGCAAGCATTAGCCGAAGGACCACATCCATCAGGCTTCTTTTTAGGACGCCATATTTGCTTTGTTTCGGTAACTTCTTGTTCCAACTCCCTATTCCTCAACCGTTGCACTCTTCTTTTCTGACTTTTCCTCAGGCCTGGAGGACACCACTGTCCTTTTTGCCATACATATCTATAGAAGTCATCTTCTTCATCATGCACTCTATCATGAATCCAACCTTGACCTGCAACTCTTTTCCTTTGCTGATTCTCAAAATCACCTATTTTTAAGCGCCGATCATCTTCAGGAACCTTCGTTCCAAGTCTTTCATAGACGGGACGGCAGTTGATTCGAGATTGCCTATACTCGGAGTACTGAGCACTACACTCCGGACAATTATTTCTTGCAGGCAACCTCAAGCCTTCATTCCAACAATGCCTAAAGAACGAACAACCCCAATGAGACTGCTCCTGTTCTGTCATGTATTCTTCTTGCTCCCTTCGGTATACTTCTTCCTCATACCTCCGGCATTCTTCTATAAACCATTGCTTCTTACAGTATTCCTTCTCTTGTTCCCTCTGCCACTTGTTTAGCAAAATACGTGATGTAACTCTGGGTTTGGAAGTTTGACCTTTCTCGGTTCGGCTATTCTGAAACCAAACTCGTTGCTACAGCTCTCTACTGGTGATTTGCCGATCCGGGTCAACAGCACCACTCTCCTTTGCTCTATCAGAAGTCAACACTTTCACCTTGCCTTTACCTTTGAGATCATTGGCAGATACCATATTCACAGAGAAAGAAATCATATTTTGTGGAAAAGGCTGATCATCAATTTTCATCTTGCCATCAAACCTCAAATGTCCCTCTTGGATAGCTTTCTGGATTCGTATTCTGAACACTCGGCAATCATTGATAGAATGAGAATTAGTGTTATGGAAGCCACAATACTTTTTGTCTTTCACTCCTTCAGGACGTAACATAGGATGTCCTTCTGGCAACTTGATGCGTCCTTCCTTTATCAACAATGCAAAAAGTCTATCTGCTTTAGTAACATCAAAATCATAGGTTCCCTTTTGTTGTTTCAACCAGCGTTGACTAACTTGGGTGGGTTCCTTTGCCCAATTTAACTCAGCTGCAGCTATCTCATCTTCATCAATATACTCAGTCGCTTCATCCAGAAAGCCTTGATACACCTCATTAGTGGCATTGTTCTTCTGAAAGCGATTATCTCTCCTAAATCCTTGGGCTTGATTACTCATAGCTGCTAAACGCTGTGCAAGTTGGCCAAGATCATCAACCTCTAAACCGAACAACTTCTCCCTGATATTCGGCAACATTCCTGCTATAGCTATTCCAGGTAGTTGATCATCTGGTAAATTTAGAGAATAACACATATTCTTGGTTTCCCTAAATCTGCGAAGATACTCCAATGGTGTCTCATTTGTTCTCATCCTCAGACTCATGAGATCAACCAACTTCTTCTCATTAGTACCCGTATAGAAATATGAATGAAACTTCTGCTCTAGTTCTGCCCACGTACCAATGGAATGAGCTGGTAGAGACGTGAACCATGTGAAAGCTGGTCCTGTAAGAGACAAAGGAAAATATCGAATCCTCCAAGCTTCATCTGAAGCAGCTTCTCCAAGCTGCATTAAGTACCGACTGACGTGCTCTATGGTACTAGTATCATCTTGACCAGAAAACTTGGTCAAATCTGTTGGAGGCTTCACCCTTGGAGGCAACGCCACTCTGTTGTACCATTCTGGATAAGGAGACTTGTATGAATAGGATTGATTCTTTGGCTTCAAGCTGAACTGATTTTGCATCATATCAGCCATCCTGCGCATCAAAACATCAATGCCTGGATCCTGATTTCCTTGTACTTGTACTCCAGAAGGCAATCCTGAAACACTTCTATACCCTGGATTTGGCACAGCATTGATAGCACTGTAATCAGTAAATTATTGATACCCATCTCCATACATATTCTTCTACAATCTGTTTGATGCTGGAGAAACTCTATAAGCTGAAGGTGGCACTTCTCCTGTGGTACCAAATGTTACTTGGCCATAGGTGGGATGTGATTGCTTTTCAGTGTGAGTCAATCCACCTATATTTGAAGGCGACGCTACCTCTTTTCCAACAGGCTTCTCTTGATGCTTTGGAACATTGAAAAGCGTCGGCCCACTGAGTGGTCCAACATTTTCTTCGAAATATTTATCAACCATTGGACCAAAAGTACTGATCATGATTGCCCGAAAGGTATTCAGAAAAGCTGTGTGATGATTTGTCATGGTTTCTCCCATAGCTTTATAAACCAGGGCTGCCATCTTCTGAGCATCCTCCTCTTCAGTGTAATCAGTTTGATGTGGAAGAAGAACCCTTGGCATTGATTGCTTTTGAAATACTTTATTGCTCTTGTTTTTGGAGAAAGACATCAAGCATTTCCGTTGGTATTGCTCACATGCTTGTAGCACTAAATCCTTGTAATTATCTGGCAATTCTGCCATGCTTACATCCAGAACATGATCATTGTTGATCTCAGATGCCATCTTGAACTAGCAGATTGTCCCACCGAGCATGCCAAAAAGTGTGTTGACACAAAATATGACGCACTGTGCCTCACACACAGCAAGCCGGAAAGCGTGGCTTCAATCGGGTTCCCGGGTGCTTCGTGATCCGGAAGCGTGCCAGTCAGTTTGACCTGAAAACTAACAAGGGATAGAACAATTAAATGTCAAACCAGAACATGTCGGGTAATACTAGACAGTTCCTCATATACGGCCCTGAAGCCACTTACAACGACATACAGCTATAAAGAGCTGTCTGCCAATAAGTTCATAAATCATTCAGCTAATCGTGAGATGAATGCACGTAAAGACCTAATTGCCGAATACATGTACATGGGAAGACATGTTTGAACAAGTGAAATTAATTATGAGTTAATGCATAACCAAGCTCGGCAGTCTAGCCGAGTTGGGGTCCATGAAGGAGGAACGTGCAAATAAATACACTTAAACTAATCTAAAACCTGCATCTGCCGCACGACACCTAGTTTCGTCAAAGCTTAAACGTAATTAAAATGCATGAACCCACGACATGTGACAATCTAGATCAAAATAATTCAGCCATTACGAGCGTATTACCTATTTGTGAAGGTAATACGAAAATAATGATTATTGAAGCACGAAATAAACCATAAGAGAGGGCCGAACAATATCGATCTAGATTGGGCAGAAGTGTGTTACAAATATATAAAATATTTAAAACATGCAACACTGGATAACTTAATGAATCTATTTAGATTTGCCATATCTAATAGAGCCGATAACTGTCTTGCTTCCACTAAGCATATTGAACAAACGCCTGCCGCACGGTATTTACTCATAAGCAAAGCATAAGCAAAGACTTCTTGATTGTCAAGCAAAGATCCGCCGCACGATCATTGAAAACAAACAAGACTACTTGCATCACGTCTAAATCCACCGCATGATACTAAACATGATAACAAGGTTGTCGGAACTTACGGAGGTCGACGGATCGATGGCTCCTCTCGAAGAACTCGACGACATGACAAAAGGACTCGAAAGTTGGCACGGGGCCGGTTGTATTGATTTGGTTGTGAACCCTTATTACAATGGTCGAGGGTCAATATTTATACCCTAGACAAAACATGAGTCCTAGAGGACTACGATTTACAAAGGAACCTTTAAATAAACTTGGAAACTCACGATTCCTTACCCTAAACTTTTAGAGTCCTTTACTATTACAACTTTCACTTTTTCGATCGGCCTTGCCTGCCATCTTCTGTTTTTCCCGAATGGAATCACCGCCTTCTGGAGTAACCGACCGCAATGCATTTAGCCGACCGCTTGCTTTGTTTGCCAAATACCCTTCTTCCCGCATGTGGGTCTACCTGTCATCTTCTAGAATCGACCAAAATCCAGTGTTAACAGTAGTAGAAGTATAAGTAATGAAATATATAGCAGTAAGCATGTGTCTAGCCTAATAGCAGGGTATGCAGGGGTAAGGTTGCGTCAAGGTAAAGGCTTTCAAGCAAGCATACTACCATGCAAGTCCTAGCATAATATAATTGTAGCAGTAAAGTAAAGCGATAGCAGTTCTATATTAGCCAGTAATAGGTGCTACGAGATTGGGTGGGATGTGGCACCTTTAGTGTAGTCATCTCCGTTCTCCTCACAGTACTCACGGTCCTCATCCGTCAGGTTCTCCTCTGAGTCTGCATCGTTCGCATTATAGTCGCGTTAGCGACGTCTATAGAATAGCACAAAGAAGCAAGGGAAATTCAAAAGAGCCAAAAGCACTCAAACATGGGTTCATTGCATAGAGCTTGATTTTAGATGAATTTTGGTCCTAGTTTCGTATTTTTCCGAGGTCGTATGAATTAGTTATGAATTTCCAAAGTTTAAATCATTTCTGAAATTGGATAAAGGCTGAATTAATCCTGGGCTGACACGTGTCATGCTGTGGTTGGTCCACGTGGCTTGCTGACGTTAGCATGATGTCAGCATCACGGTTCTGAGCTGATGGGTGGGTCCCAGCTGACGTCAGCATGACGTCAGCATGATGTCATCAACGTCGTCCACACTGACAGGTGGGGCCAAAAGCTTTTGGGTCACTGACAGGTGGGTCCGGTCAAGGTCAACGTCAGTCAACGACGAGTTAATGGTCAACGGTCAATGGTCAACCATCACGGTCACTGACATGTGGGCCTGGTCTGCTGACGTCAGCAGCTGATGTCAGCTTGACGTCAGCATGACGTCACCTCGGCTGTGCTAGCTTCTGACATGTGGGTCCTACATGACGTCACCATGACGTCAGCATCTGACGTGTGGGTCCAGGGTGTCTGTGTCACTGACAGGTGGGGC